>NC_088305.1:23173900-23275699 GCF_032854445.1 Liolophura sinensis | reverse complement strand
AAACCAGCATGATCAGATGCTGAACTAGCCCGCTGATTATACTATATACTATATGTATCAACTCCACTCGGTCACTGCTGCTTGTCTTCATCAAACAGCTTGCCTTAATTCTCAATAGCAAGTACCATTGTAAATTGGTTTACAATGATTCCATGCTAACACAAGAATCACGTTGTGATAACTAAACGTCTCTTTATTTCCCCTTACAGAAAATGAAAACTGAAAAGGGCCAAAATCAATCTCTATGTTTAGAACGATCAATTAAAAATGTATTTTTTGTCAATTATTTTTATTGAGATTCTATGTAGATTTTTTTTTGGAAAATTCTTCTCTCATTGTTAATTTGTGAAATTTTCGTAGCCAAAATAAAAAAGTCATCAATTACATGTCGCTACATACCTTACTTTTCTCATAGGGTCGGAAAAAGAAAGAATCGATAAGGGTAAAAGAACATCTGGTTGATAAATAACAAAAACCTGGTGCATGTAAAGCCATATTCTTACAGGTGTAAAACCAGAACTAGTTCACATTGGGTGTAATGGCCTCTCTGGTGGTCTCCATTTTAAATCTACTTCAGTAGCTTATATTAATTCCAAGGAATTTCATATTGATCTGTTTATCATACACCTTACAGCACAGGTGAATCTCTACGACATCGTCGACGTTCTACTGGAATGTGGCCTTGGCCAGACGGAATCCAATCAATTTAAACAGAACGCTCTGATGGTGGCCAGCAAGAAGGGCCATGCGGCCATAGTGAATCGTCTCCTGGACGCTGTCGAATGCTCCGATCGATTTGGGTACACGCCTCTTATGTACGCAGTTGTTGAGGGACACATTGATGTCGTGAAACTCTTGTTAGAGAGAGGTTGTGACCCTTTAAGCAGGCGATGGTCCGCTAAGGACACCGCTTTACACTTCGCAGCTTCTTACGGCCATGTGGAGATCACGGCTCTGTTGTTGGAGTACATCTCCGACCCGGACATTCCCGACTGCATAGGCATCACACCTTTATATTTGGCAGCAGAAGAAGGCCACTTGAACGTGGTGGAAATCCTGGCTCCTAAGTGTGACTTGTACAGCATGTGTGGGGACAAAGGACGGCCGCTGGATGCCGCGGTGGAGTACGGCCACCTGGACTGTCTAAAATACTTCCTGGAGCACGGCGATACTGTGATGATCAAGGACAACAACGGACGGACGCCGCTAATGAAAGCGGCTTGTAGGGGACATGTGGACATGGTGAAGTTTCTACTGGACAGAGCCAGTGATATATCGGCAGAGGATGACTTGGGAAAAACAGCACTGTCCTACGCCGTACTGTCAATGAACCCCAAGTGCGTTGAAGTCCTTCTCTCGGCAGGAGCGTCGGTTGGAATTGTTGACTCGGATGGAGTAGCGTTGCTCATGGTTGCCATCAAAGTGGGCCAGCCCGCAATCGTTTCCTTGTTCATTTTAGCCGGAGCTGATCTGGAGAGAAAATGGCGGGTAAACCGTGCTCTGGACCCTCTCTATCCGTTAGAACTGGCCGTGAAGCAGGAAAATTTTGAAGTTGTGCAGCTGCTTGTGAACGCTGGCTGCACGATTTCCATGGAGGATATCACCAATCACTGGAATAGAATGGAATTTGAGAGCGGCGTTGGTTATCGGCTGCATCCTTTACCAGGACAGTCGGGATCGACCATGTCTTTAACGAACGATAACGAAGCTGTGCGTTCTTATCTGAAGAAACATGCGGCAAAACCGTATCCACTCAAGTGCCACTGCCGAAAAGCCATATGGAAATCGCTCCCCAAGCCATATTGGTGCTCTGTGGGAGACCTCCCAATTCCGAATCTTATCAAGGACTATTTGTTGATGGCGGAAAGTAATTCACCGGCGCTGCAGAAATAATGCGTAGCGTAGTTCATTTCTCACGAAAGACAAAAAATACCCTGATTTGAGTAGTATCACTACATCAGCCAGAGGAGATAACATCGGGTTTGTCGGCTCCAACTTAGCAATCTGTAATATCGCAGAGACAAAGTTGATTTTTTTGTCTACCCTCGGTTCCACAAAGACCTCAGGTATTTCTCGAGTAGGTTCCACACCGTGGGGTGACTCTAGTTTCTCTGTAAATGTGGTGCACCTTCTGTATAGTGAAGCTCGTTAAGCAACCATGTGGTTCACATGAATCACAATCTAACATCAGGGAACCACGCGTGTCGTGTCACTTTACACCCATGTGCATGTGTGCCATTTAGACTCAGGATCCAGTTCAGTGTCACCATTTCTCACCAAGAAACCTTTAACAATATGTAAAATACTGTAGCATAAAGCCATCAGATGAGCATTTCGATACTGTGTGCTGAGTGTGCAAAAGGGATTACATGGCCCAAAAGCAATCTACGAATGACTTTTCGTTAATATTATTGTAAATATTTCCATCTGCAAATAAATGAATGAGCTAGTTTTCAACAGGGATAATGTATAACCCATTATATAAATAGATTGTTCAAGTTGCCTATGGGTTGTGAAGTACTAAAGCTTTGATCTTGACAGATTTTACAGTGATAGTTTACCGCATCTAATAACTTTCAGTGTGCAGGGGTTAGAAATGGTTTCATCTTATAACTGTCAGGGCCCACACGTTAAATGTAGCTACATCCAATAAGGGTATCTGGCCACACGTTAGCAGCGTCCTGTTTCCTCTAAAATTTGGGACACCTGGTCTGCTCATTTTAGCAAATATATATGTAATTCTAGCATCAGTATTGAGTTCTTTTTTCTCACATGGTTAGATCATCTAATGAACAACATACTCCTATCTTTACCTTTCCAATAGGCTGGTACAGAAATGTAATATTCTGTTTTCAACACTACCAATATCTGTCCCAAATCTTAGAAAAATTAGGGTAACTACGTTTGATAACTCTCTGGCTTCTGGTTAAAAGTAACTATTGTACATTTTACGTGTGCACCGTATCACTTTGAGCGATCAGGGGGTAGTAGTAACTATATTTCACAGCATATTATAAATATCTATATGTGATAACTCCTAACTACTCCTAGGGGCAATTTATGTAGTTTGATGTTCACGTGCCACTCACTCAGACACCGGGATATGTATATGTAGATTTTAAAAAATATTTTACTTTATTCAAGATGGCTGACTTTTATTGCAGCCAATAAATCCACACCGATAGTGCACTTCGTGGGGGAAATTGTTGATGGCATTGTACAAAGGTTTCGTCTATAGTTTTGTATAACTTATTTTGTTAAAATTTTAATAAACTGTTCAAGTCACAGTCGCATTGAATGCGTTTTTTTGTTAACATTCAGTCTGACATATACTTTATTCTTTCCAGATTAGCTTTCAGAATATGTAGAAAGGAACCTTGCCAATGGATCTCAGCTCTGTAAAAATTACACAAAGTTCAGCTGAAAGAGTGAGAAAAGCTAATTGTGGTCTTTAATACTTTCTTCGCTTTTCCTTTACGAGAAAAAGACACTTAAATATAATTCTTGTATTTGGGACCACCTCTTGGTATGTATTGTCTTTGCGTAATAATGTTATAAATGAACATGTAACATTCAACACATGTTTAATAAATATATTAGCGCTAGAATTTGACCTTTTTAGTAAACAAATGTGTTCAACATATTTATGTTTTCAATGTATTCATAAATATCATAATTCAGATTAAATGCATGTGTTTGGGTGTGAACAACAAATTTACATTCAAATCAATTTATTAGACATGCATCACATCCTTATTTAGAACATTATTGTGTAAACACGATATATACCAAGAGGTGGCCATACAAAAAGTTGTTCAAATACCTTTTTCTCCTGAAAGAAAAACTCTAAGAGAATATTAAAGACAGTACTTGCAAATAAGTTTTCTTTCAGCTGATTTTGGCATCATTTTTATGTTTTCTTCTCAATTACGTCTAGTATGAAGGAAGACGTTGGTCATATGTTTGGAGGTCTTCTGTTCCCACTGGCGTCGTACAGCAGTGTACCAAAATTCCCTATAAACGACATATAGTATGGGCTTGTTACTAAGCTAAAATGACTAATGACTGTTCGACTGATGTCACTTTGGTGTGACTAGATGATTGTCACATGGTGTCTTTCATATAATTCTTCAGTGATGCAAATAAACAGGAATGTACATCAAGCGGACAGGACCCTGTGGCAGGTGCTCCGTAAAACCGAGATTTTATTCCAGATGACTACATATGATTGAGTCTCAAATTTGGGATTTGCGTTCGAACATGATTTTATCTACGTTGAGGTCTGCGCAGAATTTCCGAATCTGTGGTTGATTTTCTCTTGAGATCATTCCCGATTACTTTAAACCTCGGGTTCAATTCCTCATGGGAGTTGTCCCGGTTACTCCCAGACTCTGATTGGTTTCCTCTCGGGATCTGTTCCGGCTGTTCCAAACTTTGGTTTCCTCTTGGGATGTGCTCCATCCACTCCTAAACACTGTTTGGTTTCCTCTTGTGATCAGTCGTGCTACTCCTAGACGCTCTTTTCTTTCCTTTTGGATTTGTCCCAGTCACTCCTAGACCCTGTTTGGTTTCATCTTTGGACGTGTCCCGGTAGCCTTCTGAGCTCTGTCTTGATTCTTCCATGGATATCTCCTGTTTCCTCTTGGGACAATCCAAGTTCTTGTTCACTCCTGTGCTCTTCTCGTCTGTCTCTTGGGTTAAGACCAGTGTACACTTGGCCTCCGTAGGGTTTCCACCGGTGGTCTTAACAGTTTCCACCTGGGATCTCTCTGGTTTCCTCATGGGACCTGTCTGGTTTCCTCTTGATCTTTGCCAGGTTTCCTTCTCCTAGCATCTGTGCTGTTTACTACTTGCCACCATGGTGTTTTATGTTATAATCTGTCCAGTTTCCTCTTTGGATATCCTCGGTATCATGACCTCGGTCCCGTCTAAGGCCTTTACTAGTTTTTGTTTTATGGATGATAAAGTTTAAACACAACAAAACAAAACTGCTGGGTTTATTTATGGTCATAACAAGATGTTATTTTGCTATTTACCTAGAAACGAGGAAAGCAGATTGCATAATACGACCCAAAAGGTACCGCAAGACATTTCCGGCTTTATCAAACGCATCCGAAAAAAAGGTCTATCGACACCTTACAATCTTTAGTACATGAAGGGAGATAACTCCAGCAGTTACATGTGATGCAGGGAGTTACGGAAAAGTTGAAACTAAACACAAAATCATCGACATACTGCAGCGAATTGGCTCAATCTCTACTGGTCGGTAATGCAACCGTTGTCATGAGTAATCCCGTCTCTTAGTCCACTTTCAGCCAATCTGATTATGGCAAATTGAACATACTATAAAAGACTTTACAAAATAAAGGATTTTGATTTGTTTTATGTTAGAAACACTGATGTATTTTTAATTTGTATTACCCGATATTTTGTCTTTTCTTACAAAATTATTCGGTTGCTAACCTTAGATTGCAAATGTCGTTAATTTAACAAACGCCAGTGCAGCTGAATTTTGTAGTTTCTTGTATTTTTCCCTATGTAAATATATAAAAATTCATTTTAATTATAATTAATTATCAGAAGGAGTGAAAGTTGTTTTACCATTAAATGTAATAACATCTACATCTGATCAATGCACATGTAATTTGTCAGTCAAACATGTACTTTGTCTTGAGTCTTCCGTGGCCGACGGGATTAGCACGCCAGCGCAGCACAATGACCCAATGACCCAGGAACCTACCACCAATGCGGTGGCTGTGAGTTCAAGTCCAGCTCATGCTGGCCTCCGCTCTGGCCGCACGTGGGAAAGTCTGTCAACAAACTGTGAATGGTCGTGGGATTCCCGCAGGCGCTGCCCGGTTTCGTCCGACTATTGTGCTGTGCGCCGTGGTATAAGTGAAATATTTTTTAATATGGCGTAAAAATAAATCAAACAAATAAATAAATAAATAAATAAATGTACTTTGGTTTGCACAGATATACTCACCTTAAATACACATGAGTGTGATAGAGTATTACTTAGTTACATTGTATATGATATATGTATGCCTATGTCTTTACAAACATTGTGTATTATACATGTATGTCTTTACAATCATTGCGTATTATACATGTATGTCTTTACAATCATTGCGTATTTATTTGATTGGTGTTTTACGCCGTACTCAAGAATATTTCATTTATACGACGCCGTCTAGCAGTATGGTGTGTATGTCTTTACAAATGTCGTGCATGATACATGTAAGGGGCCTCCGTGGCTCAGTCGGTTAGCGCGCTAGCGCAGCGTAATGACCCAGGAGCCTCTCACCAATGCGGTCGCTGTGAGTTCAAGTCCAGCTCATGCTGGCTTCCTCTCCGGCCGTAAGTGGGAAGGTCTGTCAGCAACCTGCGGATGGTCGTGGGTTTCCCCCAGGCTGTGCCCGGTTTCCACCCACCATAATGCTGACCGCCGTCGTATAAGTGAAATATTCTTGAGTACGGCGTAAAACACCAATCAATAAATAAATAATACATGTATATCTTTACAAACATTGTGTGCGATACATGCATGTCTTTATTTCAATTATTTATTTGTCTATTATTTGGTGATCTTCAATTTGAAGGATTTATTTATTTGACTGGTGTTTTACCTCGTACTTAAGAATATTTCATTTATATGACGGCTTCCAAATCAAGAACATGAAAGTTTTCGTAAATGCCACCACCGGCGGGCACTTCGAGCGAGTACTGCCTTACTTTCCATATAGTTCAATGATTTTCTCATGACAAAAACTTGTCCAATAGCAATCTTTTTGAAGTGAAATTACTGTTTCCAAACCGCCTGAATGTGTCGTGTGATGAGAAGGAGCGATATTGGCATGTTGGAGGTCACATCACTTGTGAGACGTGACCACTGCTTTTTGACAGAATATTCATTCATTTTTTATACCTTTTTATACCTTGTGCCTTCACAACAAGGTTATGATTATTAACTCTCGTCTGAGCAGCTCAGCTTGGGATAAGCCTGGATTTACTCTGTTTGGTAGTAAGTTTTCCTTTGGGCTCTGCCTGGTCTCCTTACATGTCTGTCTCGTCTCCTTCGGGCTCTGTTTGGCCTCCTGTGGGCTCTGTCTGGTTTCCCCCGGGCTCTGTCTGGTTTCCCGGGCTCTGTCTGGTTTCAACCTTGCTCTGTCTGGTTTCCTCCTTGCTTTGCCTGCTGGACGTCGTCGTTTACTTGAGTACGGTGTAAAACATCAATAAAATACATGTAAATTACACTGTTTATCAGATTTCTGGTTAGATTCGTCTATTACAGGGTAATGAAATCATACGTTAAACGAATTGTTTCCTGTAAACTGTTCGATGATCATTTTCCTGAACATATATATATATACACCTAAGTGTCCAGCGCCTACTATATTAAGTAGTAAACACAACTGTCCAATACTTTTAATATACTGGACAGTTGTAACTGTGACGTCACACGTACAGCCTACTTTTGTTTGTCAACAAGCAGACCACACAACAAGCATGGCTGCCGATCAATCAGATTCTGACCGTTTTGATCTCACCGACGCTGAAATTTGCATGCTACTTGATCCATTTGATGACCCAGGGCTGGACAACATTTTAGAAGCAACACCAAGTACCAGTAGAGATGAAGTAGTAAATGATGTGAGTGCCTTTATTGATTCGCAAAAGAAGAAAAACACAGTCGTGAGCACAAATTGCGATGTTAAAAATGTGCAGAGATGGTTGTGGCAAAACAAGCAGGAGCAGAGACTGATAGAGTTTATTCCTCCAAATCATCTAAACGAATATCTGGCTGAGATGTTCATTTCAATCAGGAAGAAGGATGGGTCAGAGTACGAACCAGCATCCCTCCAGTCCATGAAAAATAGCATCGAGAGGTAGCCTACTTTCAGTTAACAGACGGTCAAAAAATAAAAAAATTATTTCGCCTTTCTAAATGACTGAAACAATGACCTCATCCGTTTAGAACACAATAATATTTTTAAATTGTTTTGGATAATCTTTCCAACAAAAATATACATGGGCCTCCTTACTCGGTGAAAAACAAGCAAAAAAAATAAATTAATGAATTAATCAAAAAAAAAAATAGATAAAATTGTCTTACCTTTAACAAATTTTTCAAATATTTCATCTGCAGACATCTTAAAGATTCCGGGTACACTACCTCACTTCGATCCCGTGAGTTTCACGAGGCCACCCAGGCGGTGACATCTAAGAAGATGGACCTGAAGAAGCAGGGGAAGGGCCGGAAAATCCATGCGGCAGACGGCATTTCTCCGCAGGAAGAAGAGCAGTTGTTTCAGGCAAAACAGCTCGGCCCCTACACACCTCACAGCGTACAGTTCTCCTTTTTTATATTTCTTTGGCAATTTTTTTGGATTCCGAGGACGAGATGAGCACAGGAAACTCAAGTTTGGGGATGTCACCCTGAATCAGGAAACCCTGAATGGCAGCGAATTTTTGGAATGGGCCGAAAGGGATAGCAAGACGAGAGACGTGAGTGGACGAGATGATCTCCGCCTGACCACCCCTCGCATCTACGCCCAGCCAAACACAGGCGCCCGTCGGTATCCCGTCGCTCTTTTCAAGATGTTCGTCCGTGCTAGTCCAGAAAAATCTGTGTCTCCGGACAGTCCGTTCTACCTCACACCAATTCCCGAAAGTCGCCTCAAACCTGATACAGCTGTGTGGTATTACTCCACTCCAATGGGAGGGCATCCTTTGGGAGAGCTAATAAAAGGGCAGCCGAGGCCGCTGGACTGAAAGGCCGGAAAACTAATCACTCGGTCCGAAAAACAACCGTCCAAACCCTTGTAAAATCTGGCGTCGCTCCACATAAAATTATGCAGGTCACCGGACACAAATCCCTTGCTAGCATCCAGGAGTATGATTCTAAATTAGATCACGTAGAGCAGAAGCAAATGTCGAGTTTACTTCAGGGCAATCGCGCCTTCAGTCAACCATCTCCCGCGCTTTCACTCCCTGGCCGGCCAGTTCAAGTGCACACAAACAAAGTTTTCACGACTCCGATCCCATCAACTTGCGCACAGAATCCCAAAGATAATCAGCTAGCTTTGTCAGCAAACTCTACTTCTCATTCGTCCTCATCCTGTAAAGATTGCACTAGTCTGTTCGGTGGCCCAGTTTTCAATAACTGCGAATTTAATTTTCACTGAAACGTCTGCATTCCTTTTCTTTACACTTCTGTTTGTAAAATACCGCTTCGGCCAGTTTTCCGCCAACCAATGAAAGAGCTCCATTCAGTATTCCATATTCATCCGCAACCGGCTATCGGCTATTGTTACGCGATATGAAATAATTAGCACGGTTTTACCCAATTTGTTTGGCGTTCGAGTTTATTTACTAAGGTTTTTGACAAGTGGGTATATAATAAATAGGTTATTCGATTGTATGGTCCTGTATGGATGAGTCCAGGAAAGAGACGAGCTTGTGAGTCCCTTTCCGGCACCCAGGATTCGTCCATACAGGACCATACAATCCAATAATCCAATAACATTTATATATATATATATATATATATATATATATATATATATATATATATATATATATATGATTATTAACTCGAAAGTGTTCATATCTGTACATCACATTAGAGAAAGCACGTCAGTGACTTGTCAAATATCGGGGTTTTTCCCTAATAACTAAATAAGAACATTTCTCAATGCACCTCAAACCAGATTCACATATGTGCTTGTCATACAAAACGACCCAAACCAAATTCACATATGTGCATGTCATGCAAAACGACTCAAACCAGATCCACATATGTGCATGTCATGAAAAACGCCTGCATGGCAATTAGTGATTATGAAGACACGTTTTGTACCAAAACTACACTGCAACATTACCCACCTTTCTCCATAGTACACTGCGATATCCCCTCCTTTTTGCATTGTACACCACGATATCCCCCTCCTTTTTATATTGTACACTGCGATATCCCATCCTTTCTACATAGTACACTGCGATATCCCCTCCTTTTTACATTTAACACTGCGACATCCCCTCCTTTATGCATTTTACACTGCGATATCCCATCCTTTTTACATAATACATAACGGTATGCCCTACAGCTGTTCATAGTACATTGCGATATCCCATACTTTTCTCCATAGTTCACTGCGATATTCCATCCTTTTTACAGAGTACACTGAGATGTCCCCTAATTTTCTCCATAGCACACTGAGATATCCCCTACTCTTCTCTGGAGTACACTGAGATATCCCTACTTTTCACCATAGTACACTGCGACATCCGCTATTTTTCCCCATAGTACACTGCGATATCCCTACTTTTCATCACAGTACACTGAGATATCCTCAACTTTCTGCATAGTACACTGCGACATCCGCTATTTTTCCCCATAGTACACTGCGATATCCCCTACATTTCTCCATAGTACACTGCAATATCCCCTACTTTTCTCCTTAGTACACTGCGATATCCCCTACTTTTCTCCACTGTACACTGCGATATATCCTACTTTTCTCCATAGTACACTGTGATATCTCCTTCATTTCTCCATAGTACTCTGAGATATCCCCTACTTTTCTTCATAGTACACTGTGATATCCCCTGTTTTTCTTCATAGTACACTGTGATATCCCTACTTTTCTCCATAGTATACTGCGATATCTCCTACATTTCTCTTTAGTACACTGCGATATCCCCTACTTTTCTCCATAGTACACTGCGAAATCCATTACTTTTCTCCATAGTACACTGCGATATCCCCTTTTTCTTCTCCATAGTACACTGAGATGCCCCCTACTTTTCCCCATAGTACATTTGTGTGACACAAATATTAGGCTCCATTCCACGTGGACCGGCAACTCTAAGGATCTGTGAGTTTGCTGAAATACCATATTCTGTATTACAAGCATGATATAGACCGTACGAACCATTTAATTCTTATTATTCCACACCAATTTTATTATATTTCTTAACCTACAACTGACAATAATCAAAACATACAGCAGCTATACTTCATAACTTGAAAGTGCATCCAGGCGTGAAACAAAAAACAGGAGCGTGTATAAAATAAAAAGGTTCATAGATAGCCTGAAGTGTTGTTCTCTTATATAGGTAGATGTAGGTGTAAAGCCATGATCCTATGAGAGAGGATTGGTGTGTGTGTGCGAGTAGTAGAAGGGTGGCGGGGTGGGGGGGTGTAACTGTGGGGATGGGGGGAGATATCACGTGAAAAAACTCGAGTCCTAAGGGGTTTTGGTCAAGATGGAGCTAAATAGTAAGGAAAAAAGTACACTTTTATGTGACAATAAGCTCGTACGGAAAACGTGCTCGATTATAAAGTGGTCTCTCCTTCTTTTATCTTTTTGTAAAGAAACCAGCACGTCACACATCCAGGGTGTAGGGATTAAGAGGTTGGTGATGAACATTTGCTCTACTTCTCAAGTAGGACAGTTGGTCTGAGGCAAGATGGAGGCTTTGCGTCAACTGGGAACACTTCTCGTTCTTGTGACTAAAGGTAAGCTGTTTAAACTTTCGTTATTAAACATAAGTTTCCCAAAATAACAGAAGAGTCTAGTTAACATATTTGATTTGTAACGTATCCCTCCGTTAAGTATCATGCCGTTTCAGCGTATGTAAACATGTGTAGTGTTGTCGTGCATATGCAAATACCATACGTTTTGGAGTAACACTGATGCATAGTGTCGTGAACATATACGTGGATATTAAAGCTTCTTAAGTTACATGCTTGACCGCTTATCTATACGCTAAAAAAATCAATCTGTTAATTTGAACAGAAAGTCTGTTGTCTAGATGCTAGGCTGTATTCTGTTATTATAACATAATACCGTATTATATTCAACAAAGTATTCTGTTAGTCTAATAGAATCTATGTTGAACTGCAGGGGCCTCCATGGCTCAGTTGGTTAGCGCGCTAGCTAGTCTCTCGGTCGCTGTAAGTTCAAGTCCAGTTCGTGCTTCCTCTCCGGCTGAACGTGGGAAGGTCTGCCAGCAACCTGCAGATGGTCGTGGGTTTCCCCCGGTCTGTTCCCGATTTTCACCCACCATAATGCTGGCCGCGGTCGTATAAGTGAAATATTCCTATATATTCTTGAGTACGGCGTAAAAGAAACACCAATCAAATAAATAAAATAAATCTATGTTGAATTAATAAAATATGTGTGTTATATGTAATTGGATAATCTGCCGCAATAACAGAATAGCGAGAATATTCTAGCATCACTCAGACAACTATTAACATTGAGAGATTAATTTGTTGAGTGTAGTAATAAAAGTGTTCCTGTCTGTCAGCAGACAAGCCTACATACGCATATGGTGCTGTGGTTAAAGGGGTGTTTCTTGGTAGAACAGGGTTAGGCGAGGATTGAAGCACACTAAATATATCTCTTGACACATGGGAAGAAACCTTATACACGAGTTTTAACACACCTGCAATTAAGGTCCAGGAGGTCTTCTTTCATCCGTCAGACCTTGTGTATATCACACGCTCATACGCTCTGAGTTAGTACTGAATACATAAGTTTAGTAATACTTTATACATATGTCTAAATACATTTGCTGTATTGACATTTTGATTTTTGGAAAACGAGGGGCATCATTACATTTGGTGTAATGTAAGCATAAGGTATAACGTTTTACACACAGTAGCACAATTTTAGCGAAATTAACCATTTCATGTTTATTCCCGTATAAAGTGAATATAAAGCAACGTAAGCGTTATACTTTTTAGCCTCAGTTTTGTTAGTTTTTTATGTACGCAGATGTATAGTTATAGAAACATGATCCTGAAATTTGAAGTTAAAATGACCATATGATTTTTCAGAAGTCTGAGTATATCTTCTCCTTTCTTAAATGGCCACGGTCATGACAGTATGCCTGCAATATGTCTTATGTGGCGTTGAGCTATAAACATTCATCCAGTCTTTTTCTTAAACAGAAAAAAATTCATTTTGTGAAAATTGTGAATTTTAGAGTCGGTCTTTCATTTGCATACATATCTGCTGTCACGGAAAACAAAACAGTTACTGCCCTCTACCTCTCTTCGTGCATCACTAAAGATTGTTTTAGCGAAATTCAGGGCCAAATCGTCCATGCGTAAAAATTTAATTTTGAAGATGAATTATTTACCACTTCGGCATCGATAGAGAAGAAAATATTCAAAATAATTGTCAAACTATGAAGATGCCTTTATTTTGGATTTTCATAAAGGTTAGAAAAAATATATATAGGTCAAAGCTGTTTGACTGAGTGAATTGAAAAGGCAGTAAGGTTGTTTCGTCGAGAAATATTCAGAGGTATGGAGCAAACATTTTGGATACATTATTTTTCGGATCCATGAAAAGTACGGAGTTTGCTGGTACATTCTAACTGCTGAGCGTTAACGATGGTAAACGTAATCTTCTGCGAGTATTTCAATCAGAATACCTGGAAATTCCATTGTAAAGTTCATGGCTATCAACTTACATTCTGTATGAGTACTAACGATAAAGAAGATGAATGCAGTGTAAACTGTATGATAAGGCCACATGCTACAGAGTTGATTGCACGGGAATAAAAGAACGTTCAAGCTGCGTACAAGAAGAGGACCAAATCTAAAGATACACTTGGCTTTTGAAAGGGTAAAAATAGAATAGAACTACGTCCCGCTTTCCAGGGTCGTATTTTCAATCTATACAGGGCGTCGGTAAATAAGTCATCACAAAGGCCCTTTTCTTACTAAAAATGTGTCTGCTTCTACTAGAAAAATAAAGTGGATGCATTCAACTGGACGATCTGACGAATACGAAGCTGTCTTCCCTGAAATGTGCAAATATTGAAAAAATGTCTGAGGTATAAGTGTGTCTTTTATTTGGTGATCTTGAATTTGAAGGATTTATTTCTTTAATTGATCGACGTTTTACGCCGTACTCGAGAATATTTCATTTATACGACGGCAGCCAGTAGTATGGTGGGAGGAAACCAGGCAGAGCCCGGGGGAAACCCATGACCATCCGCAGGTTGTTGGCAGACCTTCCCATTTAGGGCCGGAGAGGAAGCCAGCATGAGCTGGACTTGAACTCACAGCGACCGTGTTGGTGAGAGGCTCTTGGGTCACTACGCTGCGTTAGCGCGCTAACCAAATGAGTCATGGAGGCCCCCTGAACTTGAAGGAGTAGTAAATGGAGATTTGACATTCCTCACTTCTTATTTTATATGATTCTCTGGAATAACACTATACACGCTTTAACACATAGTGTCCGGTATGCTTTCGATAGGAAAGTATCTTGGAACTCATTAACACTGAAGAGTAAAGGTGGAATGATTTTAAAAACAATACTGTATGTAAAGTCAATTTGTCACTGTGGAGCTATATAGTCGACGACTTTAAAGATGATGTCTGAATAGCTGATATTTGAAAAAAATATTCTGCCAGTCTATTTTGAAAACGTTTCCGAATAAAAGACTGCAGCATATAGCTCGTAAAGCCAGAGTACTGGCGGCAGTTATATAGTTAGAAAATGGTCACAACTAACCCATGAAACCTGGCATCTTCTGAGTTTATTTCAGTTAGTTTTAATCTAACTGTTCACGTAAATACTTGAATAGTAGCAACTGACACCACCACCATCACCCAATCTGTAGAACAAATCTTTGGGTCTTTGCCCCAAGGGTTGAGCAGGTTTGAATACAACCGCTTATTACGCTTTAATTAAGTTATATAATGTTCCACACTCTAAACACTCTGGGTCGTACGTGGGAAGGTTTCCCCGAGCTCTGCTCAATTTCCTCCCACAGTAATACTGGCCGCCGTCGTATAAGTGAAATATTCTGGAGTACGGCGTAAAACACCAATCAAATAAATAAATAAACATAAACACTCTACGAGAATAATACATTAAAATTAACTCCAACACCGGGTTAAATATAAGACCGTATGAAGTTTAATGCAATCAGAAACTATACAAGTTATAAGTCTCCTCTACGATCTCTCCCACTACACAAATCCATCAAATGTTAAGACAAAATAACATTTAACAATAACAGCAAAATAACCAAGCCCCTTTATATATCTACATTTTTCACATTCAGGAACAATAGCCTGTACCCTAAAGCCGTGCTGCAGGTTTGTAAGCACTGTTGTGTGTTGAATTGAACGAGATCTACAGAACGTGCAACCCCAGTTACTTGCTGCCAATCCATTCATGTAAACGCAGATCTAACAAACATGCATGCACGCTCCAATCAAGGCCCAAGAAATCAAGACACGTGGGTGTAACAATTAAACATGTTTAACGCATTAAAAATAGACCTACACTGTATTAAGATACATGGTTGTCGCACATACCATACATGTAACCCTTCGATTGTTGATCAAATGTGCTACACTCGAGTTTCATACATGTAACCATTCGACCACTGGATCAAATGTGCAACATTTCAGTTTCATAAATGTAACCCTTCGGCTACTTGATCAAATGTGCTACACTCGAGTCTCACTGTGAAAGATATTTACCCACCTTCGCTGGATTTCAAACAAACAACAGATTTTCCAGCTGGTACATCTTATCTGGACGTGTATTTGTACAAAGACCAAGTCGGTTTCCTCTCTCGCAGAATGTGCGACAAGAGGGATAGTTTGAATTTTGACATTGTAACTTACCCTTACTTAGAGAGCAATATACCGAATGGTCCTACATATGGCGTGTACATATCTCGCCTTGTGGCATTTGTTAGATCCTGTGTATTATGTGACAATTTCAATCAACATCACGCGTTACTAGAACTACTCCAAAAACTAGTCCGTCAAGGCTATTCCATCAAACGCCTTCACCCTAAGTTTCCCAAATTTTTCAACGAGTATAATTGTCTTGTCAGTATGGACAGAGTGTCAACAACCTCTCGGGCTTTGCTTCATGATTGTGACCAATTCAGCTAAATCCTGGGCTAGGGGCTCTATATTCATCGTGTTGAGTTAGATCACCATGTTCACCAACAGTTGCAATCAAAGCATACTTTGTTGTCGACAACTTATATTATAACATGGTACACGATTTGAACACTGATTTCACTCTGTCGCCTGGAACATGCCTTGAGTTTTTCCAACAACATTGAAACCTGTGGACTGCGTCTCTTTGCATAATTCGGTCCTTTTTTCGTAGTGTAAATACATTCTTAGTTCTTTATTGTTTTGTGGTGTTGGGAATTGGCCTTGCGATTATTGACCTGTGACGTCCTTATTGTTTGACGGCGGGTGTGCGACTGCTTTATTTTGACGGTAAGATTCATCACCCTATTGGATCAAATGTGCTGCACCACACGCCCAAACTTTCTTGATTGTTTCGCCCAACGTGCTACGTTGCCATAATTACCACACTTTACATTAATACAGATGCCAACCTGTACACGCACATTCACACTGATACACGCTCACATCTGTATACATATGTCCACACTTATACATGCTCTCATTTGTACACCCACGTTCCCACTCACACACGCCCACATTTGTACACACAGTTTCACACTAACACACGCTCAGTCCTGTACACTAACGTTCACACTAATACACGTTCTCATTACTACACACGTGCATTCACACTAATACACGTTTGCACTACTGTAGACGTACATTTACACTAATACACGTTCAAACCTGCACACGCAAGTTCACACTAATACACGCTCATCCACGTTAATATTAATTCATCAGGCCGCTTCGCTGGCATAATGTTTAGAGCGTCAGGCTCGAAGTCGGGAGACATTACATGCATACATACATGCACACACACACGTACACACGCGCGAACACACACGCACACTCGCACACTCGCATAGACATACATATACACACACACACACACACACACACACACACACACACGCACGCGCACGCACACGCACACGCACACACACACACACACACAATAATGCACGTTCGCACTAATATATGCTTACAGAATTAAAAACACATAAAAAAGACATCTCTTCTGTAGATGCGTTAGTGCAATGGTGTAGAAAGTCCTAAAATCCCAGATGTACTTATTGCAGTTTACTCGTCATGGTCTCTGTGTCAAGATCACCCTGTAAACAACAGCCGAGATGAGTGCGAAATGCGCTTCAAAGTGCAAAGACACGAAATAGTTGGTCAGTTGATGACGAGGGAACAGATAGACAACGTCTGCAGGTAAGGACAATACCACTGAGTTTATTTATTTATTTATTTATTCATTTACTTGGCTGATGTTTTAGAACATACTGAAGAAAGTTTCGCTTATACAATGAAGCTTTGACGATTTTCTGACGAGCTTTTACACACCATAATGGTTGAAGACGTACAATGTAGCCTACAATCGGCCAAACGAAAGTTTGTATTTTTGATTGGTGTTTTACGCCATACTCGAGAATATTTCACTTAATATACGAAGGCAGCCAGCATTATGGTGGGAAAAAACCGAAAAGAGTTCGGTGCAAACCTACAACCACACGCATTTTGCTGTCAGACCCTCACGTAAGGCCGGAGAAGAAGCAAGCATGAGTTGAACATCAACACACAGCGACCACATCAAGTAGTGGGAGGCGCCTGGGCCATTCCTGGTCGGAAACCCCCAAACAGAAGGTGTCGGTCGTTTACTGTCAATAAGGCTCCACGAGAAGCGAGATCAAGGATATCTGTAAGTTCCCAGTCTAAGGCTTGGTTTGAACCTGCACCTCCTTTTTCCTAACAATTGAATGGTAATTGCCTCTACCCACTAATAGCAAATCGTCACGACACGCTCTTCACCGCCACCCCTTGACTGGAATAAGCCACAGCGACCTTTCAAGTGGCGCATGACTATGCCAGCGTAAAACCATCCTGCTTTTCATTGGTATTTTTTTTTTAAGTTTTCAATTTGAAAATGTTCGCGAGCACATGTAAAATACATACGACAGATTAACGCTGTCTCGAGTTAGCTGTCAACAAAGCTGGCATCATTGTTAGCATAGCTGTCGGTAATTGTCATATGTTTATTGCTTTATTGGACGAAACCTGTAAAAGCCCTAACCACCACTGCTGTTTCTCATCACCCTAGAATCTACCCGGAGTACGAAAATTGTCTGAAGGAGCTAATCAAGGATTGCCCGAAAGACCAATCATTCCTGGACATGCAGGGCTACGACCAAAACTCCACGCTGGTCGCTTTCGAAGGATTCTGCGCTGACAAAGACGGTAACGGGGCTCGCTGTGAAAGAGTGGACGAGTGAGTGAGTGAGTGAGTGAGTGAGTGAGTGAGAGAATGGTTAAGTGAAAACTAGTCACCCCTGGACTCGACTAACACCAGAGACACGACCCAAACTCACTGAGCACTGATTCACTTTGTACTGTCTTCCGTTTGTGCTTTTTTTTTCATTTCATCGTAATTTACAACGATTTAACAGTTTTACGTATCGTTAGCAAAAAATAATGTTGCTTGTACAAGATTTCTTGGCAAAGGTTTTCTCTGAGTTCCGTCTTCATTAGTCCTTCATGTTCTCTGCGGTGTATAGGTTTTTCTCAGTAAGAAGCATTTTTATTAGATCATCGATGCGTGACAGATATCTCTTGATGAGACTGAGTGTCATGTGGGTTTCTACCACGGATAAAACACTTCCACCAGACACAAAATCGCTACACTGCAGAGAAAACATTTCCATCTAAGACAAAACCGTTACCTTGAGGAGAAGACTTCCCCACAACAGAGAAAACTGTTACATTGTAGAGAAAACATTTCCACCGAAGACACAAAACCCTTCCACCGCGAAGAAAACATTCCCACCGCAGAGAAAATTATTGTACCGCAGAGAAAGCATTTCCACCGAAGGCAAAAGCATTACTTTGCGGAAAAAAACATTCCCAACTCAGAGAAAACCGTTACATTTTAGAGAAAACATTTCCACCGAAGACAAAACCGTTACATCACGGAAAAAACATTTTCACCGCTAAAAATACCGCTACACTGCAAGCAAAGAAACCTTTCTGTAGAACAGTGTCGAATAGCATGTTATCTGACCCAGGCGTTACTTCTTTTCCAGATTATTTGAAAGGTGTTTCCTGTTTTAACACAAACAATGCTGCCATTTTGAGATGTTTCTCCAATCATTCGATGGGCCGAAGAGAAGCCATGTATGAGGTCCTTAGAACTAGAAACTGGGAGAAGTTCTATGAAACACTTTGTCCGTAAGTATGCCAAATCATCAACTGACCGTTGTATTGGACAATTTGAAAATGGTATTGGTTGCATATCTTATGCGACTTCTTTTTGAATAAGTATGACGTTACTCGGGGCAGTGACGTTTTGGTTTGAAAAACAAGCTTATGGATTTTAACATTACGAGGTATATACAGAACTCTAATATAGACGTCCACCAGCTTGTGACGTTACGTCCCAGTGACAAAAAGTAAATTTATGAGTTATTTTAGATAACTGTATATAGGCGATAAGTTTAAAGGAAATATACTCTAGTGAAACCGGCTCACAAGTCACGGCTCAAGATATTTTCCCTACATCGCCGATGTTCTTGTTGATGTAAGATATGGGAAGAGATTTTCCTCAGGGTGAGCCACACTCCTACTGAGTGTTAGAGATTACCCTCCTGGTGAGGAATATTTCAACTCAGAGGAAGGAACGTCGCCCCTGATAGGCCACACCCCAACTGAGTGGTAGAGGTTTTGCTCCTGGTGGAGCACAGTGCAACTGTGGGAAAAGTATGATTTTCGTTTGCCTTCGTTGGAGCTTCTCTTTGACGGTGAACGCAGTTGTTGCGACACCTGCGCTAGACTGAATGGTACAGATATCAAAATAAGCTGTAAACCATGTGGAATTTTCGACAGTAGCACATGTACGTTGGTTCAGCTACCATCTAAATGTATAGGCGAGCCGAGAAAGAAAGTTACGGTCATTTAGACATGACAGGCATGCATGAATTAGTTTTCTCATTATCCGAAAGTTACTTTTTATGTGTTTGTTTTTGTTCTTGTTTTTTCAGTCTCCAAGTCACTGGTGCGAAATGCGTGGCTGATGCTGTTGCCAGTTGTTCCGCGGACGTCAGGGAAACCCTGACTAACATCGCTTACGCCTTGATGCACGGACGATGTAAGGTGAAGAAATACGGGAGTTTTCAGTCGAAGTACGATCGCTTATACGGCGGGTCGTCACGATCTGTGACGTCCTCTGGTCTCCTGACGCTAGCACTTGGCGTGCTCTCTGTCTATAAAAAGTGCACGACTGACTAAAATATATTTGCATCACATTTACCTGATCTATCCTTTTACAAAACTCATTATCTGCATTTTTGTTATTATCTCAAATTCTGCACTGTTTGAGATGGCTGAAACGATAGCACTTATGATCAGTGGATAGCCATGATGAAGATGACGGTGATAATAATGATGATGGTGCAGTTGTTGCTGATAAAATTGATAAGGATGACGGCGACATAAAACAACGACGACGATAAGGATGAATGTGATGATTACGATGATGGTAATAATGATGAACCTCACGATCAAAATGATGGTGTTGCTGTTGCCACCCATGCACCTTTGTCATGACAAATCTCATGACTCAAGTAATGAAGATGGTGGCGGTGATTTGAGCACAATAAAACGAGTGAAGTACAGCAACAGGCACAGAATAGCTCAGGGCGTTTCTCCAAACATTCCATCAGTTCAAAAAGACATCCATGAACACTTGCCTATAGTAATCTGTTCACCACACGAAAGGGAGCATGTATATGTAAGATAACACAGTAATTTGGATGATGTTGTGCCATTCATTAAAGTTCTACCTGTAATATACACTCCAATGTTTAGCCGTCATTATACCGGATGAGACCACTTCCGGTTTACTTAACTGTTCCCCAGCCATAATAGATGTCCTTGGCCCATGGTGAAAATCCATTTTACTTTTACATGATATCGTTCATCATTTAATTGTTTATCCATACTCACGTACTGAGACCAGGGGAATATTACAGGCCTTCAGTGTATACCAGCTGATTCCAAGCCGGAGCAACCGCATTTATTACAACCGTCCGTTGACGTGAATGTCTTTCCGGCTTTGTATAGGTGACCTCACTAACTGCGCCCTCCAGGGGAGATAACCTCTCTTTCATACTGCAGTCCTATAATGTGATTGTTGGAGTGAGTGCTTAGGGATTAACCTCGTATTTGAACAATTTTTCAGTCATATGACGACGAAAGAATCGTTAGGGCGTATGTAATGTGCCTCCATGTTGCAGGACGGATTTCCACAGGATTTCTAGTGCTGCCTCACTGAGACGACTTACCAAGTAAGCAAGTAAGCAAGTAAGCCGCCCGCCCGAGCCATTATACTGATACGGGTCAACCAGTCGTTGCACTGCCCCCTTCATGCTGAGCGAGGAAATTACAACTTCCTTTTTTAAAGTCTTAGGTGTGACTCGAGGCCCAAGGTTTGATCCACCGCTCCATGAGCGGGCGCTCTACCAACTGTGCTATCCGGGCCGGTGTGATTGATGGAGGTAAAGGTCGTGTATTTTGCCCATGACTCGACTCTAAAACTGAGAAACTTTGAGTCAGTTAATGGGGCTTACATTTTTATGTAAGGATTGAGCTATTGAGTGGATTAAAATTAATATAGACACAACTTCTTAAGATCAAACCAAGCAAAGTTGTTTTTCTAAACAATACGTACAACTTATCGGTGAGAGATTCAACAACGTTTCTGGATATCAGAATTTTCTAAGTTTCCTCCGACATGGTAATTATAGTACCAAAACACTGAGCAAAATACTTTCCGAGGTTTTACTGTAGTGTCCTTAATTTTTGCAAAGATAAACATTTTTTTCTTTCTATTTTATGATAAAATTGTTTGGAAAAGTGAACTCACTTTGAAATAAAAGAAATCTATTTATGACGCACTCTGGCGAAAAGCCGGGATTGCTTATAGCGGAGATTTGTTTGATGAAACTGGCACTTTTAACCGTTGAATTTACCGTCAACAATATGGTTTCCCAGTAACATACGACAGCTATAAAATTTTGTAAACTCTGGAAACTGCTATTTCGAAAAATGTTTCAGATCACAATTTTGTTGCCGGTAAAAGGCCAAACTTAAATTTTGATATCACGTACATCCGAGACGTTAGAATGGACAGTGATAACAAAAGGGGTGAATTCATGTATAAACTCTATTAGATCACTATTCTGTAGAGGGAGTTATTACATGTACCCCAGCCAATTTTCATTCTCCACATAACAAAATTGGGCTTTTATCTCAAGAAATTGGTGTAAACAGCAAAGTGAAATGAATGAAATATAACATTTTGCACTCTGTTTATCCATCTAACAAGTATCTGTTCAGAGGGACGGTTGATGAGCTCCCAACTTGTGACTGGTGTGACCTTATAGATAGAATAGACTATAATTTAAGTAGATGTCGTCAGAAAGGCAGATTTTGGCATTTATTCGGGAAATTGGCTCTGTGGATGTTTAAATACTGGGATAAAATAAAAATACTTTGGAGAAGTTTCTGGTATATTTCGAGGTTCCGCATAACAAAGAAGTTAATGTTTGTGTATCACATGCAAAGTATTATATGTATGTATTATAAAAGAGAATCTATTTCTCGTGTTTCACATCGTATATACATAATGAAATATCAACTTTATTAGGAAATATCAAAAAGAGTAAGTTTGATTCCTTGAAGGCATTACCGCTTTAGTGATAGCGTTCCATTCTAGATCTAACTCTATATGAATATTACCTTCAGTCCATACAGATACAGTCCATCACCCTTCTGAAAATGTTGATCATAACCCAGGCTAGGTGGGTAACATAAGGCGAGTGTAGGAGTTGCTCCCCCTTAGCGGCGTGTTAATTATCTTATTAATTATCTAAGTATTTGAAAATCACTAATTTTTAGTAACCGGTAATGTCACACCTGTCCGAGTGGGGGGTGGTATGTCAGTTAACAGTAAGCTTAAATGAAATGTACGGTAACATACATTATTAGCAGAAAAATCCCGTAAAATAATGGTAGGAAATCAAGAAATTTTGCGCGAGATTACGGATTATCTCGTGCGTCTGAACATCTGAACTCATCTGAACTATTTTGTGACATACCCGATTGTTCTGGGGAAAACCCATACGTTGCTATCTACTTGACTGGAACTTAAAATAGATCTCAAGATTGTGAGTTGGTAAGTGAACGTCATCGGCTTTCATAGTTCTCTGCCCACCATAGTACTGATCGCCAAAACTTGCTAGTGGTTTCTTGTTCTGAATTGGTACAGGTTATGCTGCTCTGTTGGTACTTAAATTACATTGCTTGATGCATCATTGATATGATCCTTTTTTACCATAAATTAAAACAAGTCAGTGATAGCACAAAGAGCTTCCTTTTTGGATCGCTTGGACATCAGTGATAATGTCCCAAGCCATAGTTTCCAAGAATTTTCTATTCAGACGATATCTAAGAACTCTGCAGATGCACAGTAGGCTTCTGTTGTCCGCCTCTACAAGTATGCTGAATTCGTGAGTCTAGTTCAAGGTTTAAGACTAATCCAGCTCAAGACAAAGCTGGGTGTGGACACCTCGTGCCGCGGCTCGCGAATCCGGCTTCCATACATAGATCCATACAAACACACGCCATTTTCTGTCGGCGGGTTGCGCTTCAGCTTTTTACTATTGATCAAACACGTTGGCCTACATAATGTGGTCGCGGCCCGCGGCAAGAGAACGCGACCATCCTCGTCCCCTCGTCTCGGATCACGGGCCGCAGTGGAAGTAGGATGAGAACATGTACCATTCGCACCGTCCTCGAGCCGCCGACCGAGGGTCCTCACCAGGCTCCCATGGAGGATTTCTGATGCAAGTGAAAAGTGAAATACATGTAATCCGCTCAAGGCAATAACTGGGCACATCAGTACAAGAACAACATGTCTCAGCTTACGACGGTGCGGTCGTATCCTTTTGTCATTCTCGATTAGTTATGTTTTTAGCCATGTGTTTCAGATTTGTGAGCTCTTTCCGCAGAGGTAGTAGACAGATACTCTCTTCATGCAGAGGCACGTGGCCTTCTGTTTCAGAACATAGGAGTTTGACACAGGGACGTGTCCGATAACTCCTTTTCAAACAATGGAGTGCAAATATGGAGTCAAATGGTCCAAAACTGATATCAACTTTGGCTCTTACCTCTTAGCTCGCCAGCACGCGCAATATCCAAGGTATATTCCATCCGGTAATGGCAGACCAGCCCAGTATTCACGACGTGGCAAAACATTTCTAAACAATTACACATGTCTTTTCAGGTTTAACGCGCATGCGCCATTGAGGAACAAAAACTTTTTCGAGACCCATAACTGTGGTCAATGCAAAATGGCTGCTGCTTTAGCGATGACTGTGAAGTGAATTTGGGTCTCGTGTTTCCTTACGCAATGAAATATACTGTACCTAGGATGTTGTGTGTGCAGGCAAGCTGAGAGGTAAGAGCCAAAGTTGACATCAGGTTTGGACCGCAGCCAGTGTTTAGAAAGGACTTTAGATCGGACGTGGCGTGACTCGGTGAATGGGTTTACCCTTGATTGCCCCTGTGGCTACGATACCCGCCAGCCCAGTATAAAGAGAGGAGTCGAAGTAGCCAGCTCGGGCTAGGGATCAAGATGTGCCACCGAACTGAGTGAAAACTTGGAGGATAAATATGTTTGAGGCCGAAGTTGACAGATCTACCACATTAATAATATTAAGGAAAATCAATAGGCCCGTATAACCTACAGAAAGAGGCCCAATTTTGCATAATCACCTTTACTGTAATCAGATCAAGTTGTAAGTGTCTTAAAATGGTCTTAAACTACTTTGTGTATATTTACTATGGCTGGTCTCAAACTAATAAACAACAAATTTTACAATGAATATAACACTCAAATTTTACAATGAGTATAACACTCAAATTTTACAATGAGTATAACACTCAATGAGTATAACACTCAAATTTTACAATGAGTATAACACTCAATGAGTATAACACTCAAATTTTACAATGAGTATAACACTCAAATTTTACAATGAGTATAACACTCAAATTTTACAATGAGTGTAACACTCAATGAATATAACACTCAAATTTTACAATGAGTATAACACTCAATGAATATAACACTCAAATTTTACAATGAGTATAACACTCAATGAATATAACACTCAAATTTTACAATGAGTATAACACTCAAATTTTACAATGAGTATAACACTCAATGAGTATAACACTCAAATTTTACAATGAGTATAACACTCAATGAGTATAACACTCAAATTTTACAATGAGTATAACACTCAATGAGTATAACACTCAAATTTTACAATGAGTATAACACTCAATGAGTATAACACTCAAATTTTACAATGAGTATAACACTCAATGAATATAACACTCAAATTTTACAATGAGTATAACACTCAAATTTTACAATGAGTATAACACTCAAATTTTACAATGAGTATAACACTCAATGAGTATAACACTCAAATTTTACAATGAGTATAACACTCAATGAGTATAACACTCAAATTTTACAATGAGTATAACACTCAATGAGTATAACACTCAAATTTTACAATGAGTATAACACTCAAATTTTACAATGAGTATAACACTCTCGTTGGCAGATATGGGCAGAGCGTTCAGAATCTCTGGCGATCTGCATTGTGATCAACCACATAGACGGCGCTGTTATCCCTATGTACATATCTATCACGTACATGGTATTTAACAACATAAATGGCGCTGGCTGCCCAGTGTACACCGTCTATCTTGTAGACAGCTTATATACAGACCGGCAGGACATGTGTAACATCATAGATGACGCCTCTTGTAGTATGAGATCCTTACATATTAACGGAAAAGACATAATCGTCCGTTACTTTTGAATCACAATCTGTTCGCTTAGGGTCTGTAACGCCCGTCATTTTTGAACTGTATCTAATACCGCTTAACCTGGGGCTAGGGGCCGTTAAGGCAGCCATGCTCATTATATCTGCATGATGTTTTTGTACATAGTTGCAATCAAAGCGCTACTGAGATACCTTGTTTAATTGTTATTTGAACTGGAACTCATTCATGGACTACGAATTTAAACTTTGATATGGAATTCATGCCTGGAATATCCACTGTCAGCCCAGCATCATTGAAAACTTATGACCGCTTCTCTCTTGTGTATTACCGGCTTTATATCCTGTTTGTATAGTTTTTTACATAGGTTTGTCTTTGGGAGCTAGTGTTAAACGTTGTTTTGGAAATGGATCTTGCGATTATCGACGTGGAACGCCCTTTACGGACTACGAATGGTATACGAATGTCGGACATGACGCTTATTTATAAGTTCAAGCTCTCCGCATTCACAGCAATTAGGAAGGATTGGGAAGGCCGAGGGGTGGCCTGCTTACATTAGTCCGGGATAATGTCTCCTACTCTGAAATTAAGTTGCCTAATGTAACCTCATTTGAATGTCAGTGTGTGTGTTTAACTCCTAAGTTTGATAAGTGTGTTAATGTTATTACGCTGCACTAGCCCGCTAACAAACTGAGCCACGGAGGCCCCCACGGACTTGTGTCCCTCGGCTGCAAAACATTAGGTTTTAAAGGACGCCATTGTTAGATTTTAGAACCTACATTCATTGTCTAAAAATGAATGTGCTGTAAGGTAGTGGAGGAAGTGGATTTCCTTCTGACTCAGGCGAGAGCGAACCTGTAATACTGAACTTAATTTTGCTAAATCGGAGCAGTGCGGTGGTTAGTGTTTGCCAATGTTTGTCCCCCGAAGAAAGAAATTCTCACATTTCCCGAAAAAAAACATATTCAGTCAGCCCGAATTTAGCACCTCGGTCACGATACCCGAAACAAACATCTCTTTTAATCATGGCCTGGACGAATCACTGGAAATGTGACCATTTAGCATCATGCAGCTAAAGAGTGCGAACAGACCACACTAAAACTATATTACAAAACACAAAAGTTATACATTAAGTATTACGCTTCACAATAACGATGCTCAAGGCGGGTTAACATATCCAAATGGAAGAAAACCTTATGTACGGAGATGCTAAAGCACACCACGGCAGGACACTCCAAAACTGGAAGTCCTTCGTTAAATCGGTAACAATTTTCACCACTTCAAGAAGGTCCCCATAGGTGTCCGTTTCCTTTACAGACCTCCAAAATGGTCGGTGTATGGAACAATTCATGTCTGGGTACAAATGGGGTTAGGGTTCGCAATTCTTACATAACTTGAATACAGCTGAGGCGTGACGATCAAATTGTATTCTCTAATGACAACAAGTGTAACAGTTTAAGAAAAAACAGGGTAAAGTTTCCTTTTCGTAGACTTTATTTTGCACAAGGGAAATTTACCTCCATTCGTCACAAACATCATATTCCAGATAGCGTATATGTATCTAGAGTATCAACCTGATTTTTTTCGCTTTTTGTGGCCGAGGTTGTCAGCACGTGGTTAAAAGAACTAAATAAATAAAACAATGTGTAAATATGATACTGAAGATTACAACGTGGAGTTAAAAAGACGACTGCTCTGATTTTACTCACTATGCTGTGTGGAACAATTCGGCTTGGAAGCTATTTTCCCCTTAGCCCTACTAAAATGTAAATAACGGATGATTAAATAGTCGACAGGACTCGTTAACGTTGCAATAGGTGTACATGTACTATAAGATGTCACGGTTATACAGAGACATTCACTAAACCAAGTATAGACGTGTATCGGAAAAAGTATCATTAGTATTTTAGCCAATCAGGTGCAAGCGTGTCAATCTGTGCTTGCTGTCAAACATTCATGTGGCAGCCGTCCACCCAAAATGGAGGTTCCAGGTCAAATAATGTCCAGGCCAATTCCCAAATAAATAGAACGCACATACTGCCACTTTGAGAATTTCACGGTAAAAATTGATTTATAGGTTTACCATGCACGCTAGAAAACAATGGTTGTGGCCGTCAATTTATTTATTTTCAATCTGGCTTCCTTGTCTGTCGCACGTGAGAAGGTCTGCCAACAACGTGACAATGGTCGTGGGTTTTTCCGGTTATAAGACATAGGGGTCCCTTAAGGTTGCCACTGTTCATGAAACCTCTGTGAGTGAAGTGAGTAAGTTATGATCAGTGAGTCTCAACGACTTGCCAGGGTTCATGTATCCTTTGTGAGTGGAGTGAGTAAGTTATGATCAGTGAGTCTCAACGACTTGCCAGGGTTCATGTATCCTTTGTATATATATACATATACACAGGGTTAGTGAGGTGAGTAATTTATGATCAGCGAGTTTCGTTGAATTCTGTCTGTACATGTACCATCTGTAAGAGTGGAAGAAGTGAGTTAGAATTAGTGAATCAAGTAAAACACCTTTTCTTCCCATTATAAGCAGAAATCTGCAGCCTGTTGGCAAATCAACCACCAACACACAACCACTGGGTGAGTTCATTTTATAATTTCTTCAACTATCAGGCTATCGTCGCCGATCTGGTTTTGCGCACTAGGCTCCATGTTTTTTTATTATGTCTGACTGTCAAAATTTTCGACTTTGGCTGTTTATTCCCTTAACCATACTAAAATGTACATGACATATCCATTTATCCCTCAGCCATTGGTGCACATCACTTTGGAAATGTTTACTTATAAGCGAATGTAAATGGTGGTTTAGTATACCCCGGGTCTAACGTGTTTATATAACATGCATTTTCCCATTATTTCTTTCTTCATCGTTCTGCCTCCGTCTGTTCACGATACGACTCTTCCTCGTTATGAGCGTAGAACTGGAATGCTGCTCTAAGACCCGATTCTATGGCTCCTTGGATCCAGCCGTTCGTCCAGGACAAAGCCTCTCCCGCCAGAAAGATCGGTGGGGTTGGTTTTACCAGAGCCGACAGAGCGTTACTGAACTCTCCAGGACGGAGAAAGGCATATGCCCCTTGGGCTGCTGGGTCCCTGGTCCACGCTTGCCTTGCCCCAACTTCGAAATATTTCTCCGAACCGGGATGGAGTTTTTCGATTTGCCTCACGGCACTTCTAATGGCGTCATTCTCTGACATGGATGCCATCACCACAGCATCCTGTTCCCATGTGTAGCAGACGAGAATACCGCGTGATTTCGGCGAGATTCCTGACTTTTCCCAGTCAGGGTAGTGGACTTGGCCAATGGGGAGGTTAGTGCGGGTCATACCCCCTTGTATACCGAACTCCTCCTGCCAGAACCTCTTCTCATACTGCAGCAGGATCTTCGTTGAGGATCCATAAGACACAAAGTTCAAGGCTCGCTCCTGGTCCGACGACAACGGCACGTCCATCTGACGGAGGACCGGAATAGGCACAGTGAGGATCACTGCATCCCCGAGCACGGTCAGCGGCTCGCCAGTCGCCACGTTTTTTCCCGACACGCGCACTCCACGTCGACGCTCAGGGTTCACCATTTCGATTTTCTCCACTTCGACGCCGAATCGAATGTTTTCTTTCAAGTGAACGTGTGGGTCCCACCCACCAGGATTTTGTTTGATAAACGCCCAGCCTAACTCCTCCATTCCCTGACTGGGCGTGTGCATAGGATCCTCCCACCAGCCACCCAGTTCGTCCCGAAGGAACTCCACCAGACTGATTGACAGGAAGGGAGCGTAGTTTGATACAGTGAAGGCTTGGATTGCTCGCTCAGGCCACGGTCGGAGTTTTGGTGCTCCAGGCTTCTGATGGATATCGCTTCTCAAGAACTCGTCAAGAGAAAGCTTGCTCCACTTTGTGACCCATCGGTTCCAGCCTTCCGTTGAATGATCTTGTCGCAGCTCCTCCTTCACAGGCTCGAAAGTTCTCTCGTAATAACTGTCTGGAGAACAAAATACCAATGAAAATAAAATTCAGCTTGAATTCAAAGCTGCTGTACTGAGTAACTGACCTAAAGGTAATTGTATTGAGTAACTGACTTACATATAGCTGTACTGAGTAACTGACTTACAGATAGCTGTACTGAGTAACTGACTTACATATAGCTGTACTGAGTAACTAACTTATAGCCTGCAGTATTGAGTAACTGGCTTACAGACTATCGCGCCGAGTAACTGGTTTACAGACTGTCGTACGGAGTAACTGGCTTACACACTGCCGTACTGAGTAATTGTCCTAAAGACTGTTGTACTGAGTAACTGGCCTACACACTGCTTTACTCAGTAACTGGCTCACAGACTGCCGTACTGAGTTACTGGTTTACACACTGCCGTACCCAGTAACGAGCTCACAGATTGCGGTACTGAGTAACTGGCTCACAGAATACCGTACTGAGTAACTGGCTTACACACTGCCGTACCCAGTAACGAGCTCACAGATTGCGGTACTGAGTAACTGGTTTATACACTGCCGTACTGAGTATCTAGCTCACAGACTGTCGTACTGAGTAACTGGCTGACACACTGGCGTATTGAGTAATTGTCCTAAAGACTGTTGTACTGAGTAACAGGCCTACATACTGCTTTACATAAAGTAACTGGCTTACAGACTGCTGTGCTGAGTAACTGACTGAAAAACTGTTGTTGTAAGTAACTGATCTACAGATTGTTGTATTGGGTAACTGGCCTACAGACTGTTGTATGGAGTAACTGGATTACAGATTGCTGTACGGAGTAACTGGATTACACATTGCTGTACTGAGTAACTGGCTTTAGTACTGGTCCTGTCCTAAAGACTTTTGTACTGAGTATCTGGCCTACACACCGCAGGGTTACAGACCGTTGCACCGAGTAACTGGCTTACAAGTTGTCGTACTGGGTAGCTCGTTTACAGACTGCTGTACTAAGAAACTTGATCACAGACTGCTGTACCTGACCTACAGACTGTTCTATTTAGTAACTGACCTACACATTGTTGTAGAGAGTAACTGGATTACAGACTGGTGTACTGAGTAACTGGCTTACAGACTGATGTGTTGAGTATCTGGTTTACAGACTGATGTACTGAGTATCTGGCTTATAGGCAGCCCTACTGAAAAACTAGCTTACGGACTGGCGTACTGAGTAACTGCCTTCAAACTGCTACATTTAGAGACTGACCTACAGACGGTACCGAGCAACCGCTTTATTTTGAAGTTACTGCTGTACTAAGTAACTGGCTTACAGACTAATGTACTGATTAACTGGCTTACAGCGTCTTGTACTGAGCAACTATATTACAAACTACTGTACTGAGTAAATGGATAACACAATATTGTCTAAACCTACCTATTCCAGTGATGTTGAGTTCTTTCTTCACGTCCTTTGGAAGATTACAATCCCACCCGGGCCAGAACTTGTCGGACCACTTTTTGTTCTTTTCCTTCCAGTCTGAAAATTTCCAAGTATAAAACATACACACGATGCATTTGCGGAACTGCAAACGTTTTTTTTTTTTCATGGCTATATTTCTGTGAAACCTTACCTTTGATGCTATATTGCCTTCAAACTTTACCTTTGACGGCTGTATTGTCTTCAAATCCTAACATGGATGGCCTCATTGCCTTCAAATCTTTGATGGCTATATTGGAGTCAAATCTTACATACTAGAATCAAGCCTTCTATATAGCCTTCGAACGCTACCTTGATGGCTATATTGCCTTCAAACCCTAGTTTTGATGGATATGTTGGAGTCAACCATACTGTTGATGGCTATGTTGGCGTCAAACATTACCTTTGATGGCTATGTTGGCGTCAAACCTTACCTATAACGGTTGCATTGACGTCAAATATTACTTCTAATGACTGTATTGGCATTAAACCTTACTTTTGATGGCTATGTTGGAGTGAAACCCTACCTTCGATCGCCAAGTTAGCGTCAAACCTTACCTCTGATAGCTACATTGGCATAAAACCTTACCTCTAACAGTTGTATTGGCGTCAAACCTTACCTCTAACAGTCGTATTGGTATTAAACCTTACCTTTGATAGTTGTACTGGAGTGAAACTCAAAAAATTGGAGTCAAAACTTCCCTTTTGATGGCTATATTGGCGTCAAACCTAACCTTTGATGGTATATTAGAGTCACACCTTACCTCCAATGCTTGTATTGACGTTAAACCTTATATCTGATGGTTGTACTAACGTTAAATCTTACCTCTAATACTTGTATTGGCGTTTACCCTTACCTCTAATTGTTGTACTAACGTTAAACCTTACCTCTAATGCTTGTATTGGCGTTTACCCTTACCTCTAATTGTTGTACTAACGTTAAATCTTACCTCTAATGGTTGTATTGGAGTTAAACCTTTCCTCTAATGGTTGTACTAACGTTAAATCTTACCTCTAATGGTTGTATTGGAGTTAAACCTTTCCTCTAATGGTTGTACTAACGTTAAATCTTACCTCTAATGGTTGTATTGGAGTTAAACCTTTCCTCTAATGGTTGTACTAACGTTAAATCTTACCTCTAATGCTTGTATTAGCGTTAAATCTTACCTCTAATGGTTGTATTGGCCAGAAACCTTACCTTTGATGGTTATATTGGCGTGACCATAAACATGATGGAAGCATTTCTCATTGATGTTTTCGAACGGCCTGGTCTCCACGTGAAATTGGCGAATGTAATGGTCAGTCATAAAATGGGAAGGTCCCTTCCAATCTTTCTTTCCCGTCCCCGGAAGTCGCATGGCGCCACCTACAAGAGCAATTACCTATATGTATATTGTGTCAAAAAAGTAACTGCATTATGAAAGTTTGCAGAATTTTAAATACGAATAAGATTATTCAAGTACAAGTGAGTATTCAACAATTCGGCATGCTCGGATTTACCAGTTTTGTGAGCCATTGGATAGTCACACTTAAGCCATTGCAAACAATCACGCCTTAAAGTCTTAAAGGCACTACAACGTCATGCCGAGACCGACGTTAAACGAACGTAATCAGGCGGTCGGTATGCTTGTTGCGGGATTGTCGCAAGAAGAGGTCGCAAGGCGAATGTATTGTCACAGAGACACCATAGCAACGCTCACATGACGCCAGAGAGGTTTTCAGGACATAACGGATAGTCCGCACTCTATGTATTTATTTATTTTCTTCTTTCTTTATTTAGCTAGTTATTTGATTGATTAAAATTCAAGACATTATTTGTTTATACCCCAACAGTTTTTGGTCGGGAGATATTGGAGCGCCTGGAAGAGACTGAATAAACGTACGCACTAGAGACACGACAAGCTGGCAGTTCCCATGGCCTTGTAAAAATTTCTGATTAAAAATGATTTCTAACATTATCTAGCACGTCAAAAAAAAGGTTATTACCGATTAGATCTGTTTCCATTTGTGGTTCGCCCCAAATGAACAAGATAAAATAGTTTCTTGCCTTTCTTTTAATTATGTAACCGGTCCCTACGTGCCATTACATATATATCATACACAATATGTAGACTTACACAGCATGGTACCTTCTGCCTCGTACGTAAACTACCCACTTAAGTCATACGCCACATTTCCAAAACCATGCTTTATGTTAACTACACCGCACAATACTTTTTATCCTGATATGCTAGGCGTGTATCTTAAAACCTAATTTGTACGTGGGAAGGTCTGCAAGCAACCTGCGGATGATTGTGGGTTTCACCCTGGCTCTGCCCGGTTTCCTGCCACCATAATGCTGGCCGCCGTCGTATAAGTAAAATATTCTTGAGTATGGCGTAAAACACCAATCAAATAAATAAATAAATAAAACCTAATTTAGAGAGGAGCGTCCCGTACACCATAAATGGCGTTTACCTTCGGCATGGAGTCCACGAGTGAACGGCTCCCGAATTGTCTTCATTCTCCCTCCAACGCGTTGCTGCATTTCCAAGATGGTCACCTGATCAACCAAAAATAAAGAAATTATGAGACTGTGCAAGCAATCTTGTCCACTCATCAGGCGATGATACTTGTACATATGTTGGCTATTTATTTATTTGTTAATCTATTTGTTTATTTACGTGGTTGATTTTTGCAACATCGTTCAGGTTCACGAATGGAGGAAAACCAGAGTGCCCGTTGTCATAACTACAGTTAAAAATAATTCTTAATTACATTTGTTTTTGTAATTATATGATAGCGATCAACTTTAATAGTGGGGTGATGTAATTTATACTAGTTATCCAGGTCACTTCAGTTAAACACTTCCTATAGTTCATTAAATTTTCAATAGTAATTGTTATAGTACATGTAATATACACGTTATTAATAAATATCTCCAGCAGATTTCAATTTATGTACAACAATTTTGATGAGGATGACAGGAAAAAAATTTCTTGTATTTCTGAAAACTATGCACAAACTATGATTTGATCTCTAGACCTCCGTTTGACCTTAAACTGATTCAATTTTACACAACTTGCAGTCGATATCGAAGTGTTTGGGGATATATTTGTTATATTCAGCGTGTGAACCATAAGTTTAGCGGACATATGTATGGAGAAACGACTGCATAAATATATGCTCTTCATTTAGACTTTTTCAAAATTCCTATTGTAGCTTATACATGTGCATTCATGAAAAACATATAGGCTCTGTGCTGTATTCCTCCTCTCAAAGTAAACCTTCAAAAATGTATCTTTGATTTCTGGTTACTCTTATGGGTTTGATTGTAACGAACAATGCCATGATAAATGTTTTTCCTTGTAGTATTTGGAAACACATGTACCTGTCCTTCGCGGCCTAGCTTTATCTAGTTTTACAGTGAATTCAACGTGTCTTGGGGGAAAGGTCATTCACTCGGAAGCGGTCGGATATAGTTGTACTGGAAAATATCATTGCGCACCATGCTATCCACATCAATCTCCCCTGCTAGCGTAAATCAAGGTAATGTATTACGAATTCAAAGGATGGATGTTGAGTAGTCTACACCGATAGTAGTTTAATCCGTTCTAGATATTCTTTGCAAGGATGCTAACGTCTCGCGCTATACACTAGGCATAAATAAACAAATAAATATATTGATGTCACTCTCTACCACAGTGTTACAGATAGATAATCCCTGGTGGGCTTGGGCAAAAACACAATTTCATCAACAGAATTCATTAGTCGCAAACTACAAATAAACAAGGCTGTAACTGCTTGGATAATATATGCTATCTGTCAAAGATTTATCAGATACATAAACATCACAGAATGTTTCGGTAAGCCTGGGGTCTGCTATTCTAGACAATCCGAGCCTCTGTGACCGAGGTGGTTAGCGTGCCAGCGCAGAGCAATGAACCAGTAGCCTGTCACCAATGAGATAGCTGTGAGTTCAAGTCCAGTTCATACTGGCTTCCTCTCCGGCCGAACGTGGGAAGGTCTGTCAGCAACCTGCGGATGGTGGTGGGTTTCCCCTGGCTCAGCCCGGTTTCCTCCCATCATAATGCTGGACGCCGTCGTATAAGTGAAATATACGGCGTAAAACCAATCAAATAAATAAATCTAGACAATCCTGATTCCAGTTTCACTTCAGCAAGCGGGCGTTCAATAAGAAAATTGAGATAACAAGGGTCAAAAGCCCATCCCCCGACCACCACCAAACCCACCACCCAACAGACACAAGACCTCATTATAAGAATATCAACACAGAAGCAAAGAAATATTTTCTCTAAATTCTTTACCTTGTGTCCACTTTGACTCAGTTCGAACGCAGCCGCCAGGCCGGACGCACCAGCCCCAACAATAATCACGTGTTTTTGGTGTTTGGTTTTGCTGTGGAAGTGCTTCTTTGGGTCAAGGCCTGCCAATTTCGCGTACATAAAATCCAAACCTCCGTTGGTTATTCCGAGAAAGAACGGCTTGTAGTTATTGTCTTGCTGCAATGGCTCGTTGTCAGGGTTCCAATTTTCCAGGAGAAAAAAGTTCTCCACATCAAACGTTTGCTGGGAATCCTGACCCTGTTGTTGTTCTGGTGGGGGCGTTTTCGGTATGGTCAAGTCTTTGTCATCTTTGTCGATGTGATACAGATAAGGTCGGCCTAGATAAGCCAATTTCTCCATTGTGGTGGTTTCCTGAAATCAGAAGGAATTGACATTAACCTTAATTGTCTTGTTGTGTTTTGTGAAATCGGCACCAGATGAGTTAAACCACACACGTGAGGCTAGATAAGGTTTTGACGGTAAATACCAGGCCACACCTACTTCCAATCTGAGGCTATTCTCTTATTTTCGTCTCTCTTTTGTGCTTATGTGATAAGGTGTGCACGGTTGAGATAGCATCTCAACAGCACAACACAATGATGATAATAATTACACGCAAATAATATAAAAATTACACAGGTAAACAAATACATCAATAAATAAATATGTAAGTACATAAATATGTAAAGTACACAAATACAGTTGAATAGGAAAGCTACACAAGATCATTCTTAATCTATTGTCTTACCTTTTCTATTAAAACGTATGTGTCCCAGTGTCTGTCTGTGCATTGCACCTTACTCTCAGATAGCCCCATTAGCCTGAGGCGGTGGGTATTTATATATTCAGTTCACAGAATACCTCTGATAAGCCCTTGTGGTAGCAATGCATTGCATCAGAGGTATAACTCAATTCTGGTATTGAGAATTCAAAATTTCCTGTTATATTCTATGTGAAGCGGGAGTCAGATCCACGTGCTAAGAGTGTTTGTTTAACATTCTCATGTAATTGGTTTTTCAGGGAATTTTTGCGCTTTGAAAAGTTTCGGTTCTTCTTCCTCCAGTCCGTATAACTTTAGACTGTGAGTAAGCTATCACATGAGCCGTATTCTAAAGAGGAAGTTATGAATATGCGATAAGACCTGTAGGCCTACGTGTGACTGCATCAGTCAAAAGCTAGTACTGATCAGAAACGAAAGTAAAAGTAACCTAAGATTTTACACAGCCTCAATTAATCGATATCACTTTTCTTTTCAGTTAAGGCGGACATTTACGTCAGTATATCTCATCAGATTGAGGCAGGATGTATACAAAGAAGTTACTGTGGTGTGTTAGGGTCAGAATAACCAGGGCTTCCCTGAAAACATGGAATAAAAAGGCTTTGATACTTGTGGAAATACTATGGTCTCTCGCTGGGATATGAAAGCTAGACTTACTGCTTACGTAATACAAAATATGCCCTGCCTTGTCGTTAATGGTATACTTTTCATTTGCCATCAGCGGCAGAGCAGTAACTGGATAGTTCCATGCCATACTTGTGCTGTCTTCTTTATAGCGTACAAAATAAAGCAAAGAGTTCAATGACGAAATTTGAACCTTTATATTTAAAAAATCGAATTTATCGAATTTATAACGGGCAGTTATAAGCCATGTTTCAATTCAAGGTGTAGCATTTCGCGCATATTTATGTTTTCCTCGAACTCTTACTCCTATTTTCAGGCCTTTATCAGCTTCACGACATTTGTATCCATTTATAACAATAATTTCCTTGTTTATATATTTGTTTTGCATTAGCATTTCTTACAATGTTTTGCCATCATATGTTTTCTTATTTGACATTTATTAATTAAGAGGATTTTTAGCAGGCTACCGGTATCATATCAGTACTGAAATCTCTTGTCTTTGTATATCTGGTGACATCAATATCCGGTGACATGCAGTATATTGCCTAATAAGCCCGTCCTTATTGCCATTCCATTGCCTTATTGCCCTTCCGTATACAAGTTTGTATTATTAACATAAACATGACCTCCATTATTAAAGTTAAACATTTATGAGTGTGATGTTGACACTATTTAGATAGACCTAATTGATTAATTAATTACTATTGCATTCACCGTTAGAATTTCTAGTACACGTTCAGCGATTACTGTATATGTTTTATAAACATATTGCGTAAATAACTACCATTTACGGTAAAGCGCAATGTAATAGATTACTGTTTGAGTGAGTGAGTGCTTGGGGTTTAACGTTGTACTTAACAATTTTTCGTCATATGACGACGATGGAATCCTTATGGTGCATGTAATGTGCCTCTTGAAGTAAATATAGATCTACCTTAGTTGAACTTATATAAATGTGGAAAAACTGGCAATCAGTAAACCGAGTACATGTTCAGGTACTACTATATCTCACTCTTCACCCAAATAGTAGGACGCGTTTACATTTGTCCTTGCAAGATGTTTGTGTGTTTTTTTTTAAATTATGTATATTAGATCACTACTTTCCTAAAGCAAACATAGGTCTATAGGACTATTACTGCATGCATGACTGAAGACAACAAAGCTAGGCTGCATTTTTTTAGTAAATGTTTCTGAAAAGATTATATCATGACCGGTAAAAGTTTACTAAGATAATTGTTAGCCTTTACATCACAACAGTAAAAGTCTACTTTTAGCAAAAATGAAACTTTACTGAATCGGATGTAGCCTAACTGTACATTTTCCAGTAAGCGTTTACGGGAAAATGTTACCAGTGTATCAGCCAAATTCTTTGTTCTAGCCTGTAACAAATCTCAGTGATCACAGTCATCAAGACTTACCTTGAAGAAGCGCCTCTCAGAATCAAGATGTCAGATATAATGAAATGCTGCTGTCCCCACTGCCGTAAGGATGTGATCGAAAGCGTTGAGAACCGGTATTTATCAGTGGAGATATACACGATAATCTGGGCAGTGAACGCGGGTTTCTGATTGGTAGATTTCAGTGACTGGGTTCTAGGAATTAACCTTTCTGTTTTGTTAAATGAAACATAGGCTATACCCACATCATCCGATGTATAGCTAGCAACTAATGGAGGCTTTTCAATACACCTACTCACCAATGCGGTCGCTGTGAGTTCAAGTCCAGATCATGCTGGCTTCCTCTCCGTTCGTACGTAGGAAGGTCTTCCAGCAACCTGCGGATGGTCGTGGGTTTCCCCCGGGCTCTGCCCGGTTTCCACCCACCATAATGCTGGCTACCGTCTTATGAGTGAAATATTCTTGACAACAGCGTAAAACACCAATCAAATAAATAAATACACCCATACATTCAAATCCAAGACAGCTAATATAATAGCATGTACACTGTACAAACTGGAATATTACATACAAACCTTAATGCAGTTATATCTAACATGGTGGAGGAGGCACAGCTGTCATTTTTAATGTTGTAAGATAACACTTTCTAAAGTATTAGAAATTTTAGGTGTTCCGCATTATAGATGATGATAATGTTGTACTCTGACTTTATGCTACAACTTACAAACAAACGTTACACGGTGTAATTAACGTTTTAAAATGTGTGCGTTCACGTTATTCCCGGCAATCAACATATACCCTATGCTGCATTATTTCATTACTTATAAAACTTATAAAAGATTTGCTCTATAAGAAAGCATACTTTGAGAGGAAGACGGTCACGTGTTGTCCAGATCTACGTTTGGTGATGTAAAGTGAAAGTATGAGAGATGAAATTCTTGGAATCCTGACACCAGGACATGCCATACTCAGAATCCTAAAAGACGATATAGTGAAAGACGATATGTGTTACTTTGTTTTTTGCTAGCCCTGCTCAACCATTCATTACACAGGGTTCTCCACTAGTACAAATTGTCTATGAAAGCTCTATTTCCTCGTATTATACACAACATTGTTAGTGGTGGCAGACATGCGCATGCGATGTGAGAAATATGATACATTTCGCAAAGTCCTCCCACATCCAGGTTATTAATACTGACACGTGCCTACGGTGACAAGGCGATTTCATGTTACCATGCATGATAACATTTGTCAGGTGACACGGATTTCTATTCAGAGTGAACCAAATTTCCATTATGGACCTACACGTTAGTATTTCTCAAAATCCACGGTAGTAAGAAAACCCGAACTGTGTTACATACACGATGACGAATTGTTGTTAACAAACGGTATGTGGTGGGCTGCCGTTTTTAACACTTCTCGACTGCGCTGGGCCGACGTGCCGTACAGGCCTACGCACGTAGCATGTATACATAGTCAACCATCCAACCCGGACTTGAAATCTAACCCTCATTTGAGATCGCGTACATTCTGGTACTTCACTCGAAGCTCAAGCAGATAAAGATATCAGGTGACATCTGGCAGGCAACCAAAGTAAAGACAAATGTTGAATAAAAGAGTGAAAACAATGTAACAAGAATGAGCAATATTCTGAGAGCTACATTCGTCTGATAATAACCAAAATAATACTACGTTAGACAACAAATGTGACCGATGAATCAGCGCACTGTACTTGGGCTAGGTGTAAAAAAATACCGCTATCAAACATATGAAAGACTTGATTTGCTTGCAAATCATTACAACGCGTTACCTGCCTGTCACATTCTTCAGGGACATGATTTATTTACTTGATTGGTGTTTTACGACGTTCTCAAGAATATTTCACTTATACAACGGGCGGCCAACATTATGCTGGGAGGAAACGGGACAGAGCCCGGCGGAAACGCACGATTATCCGCATGCTGCTGGCAGATCTTCCCACTCAAGACCGTATAGGAAGCCAGTATGAGCTGGATTTAATCTCACAGCGACCGCATGGGTGAGAGGTTCCTGGGTCACAACGCTCCGCTAGCGCTCTAAACAACTGAGCCACTGAAGCCCCTAACAGACGTGACAAAATCAATTGAGCCCGACCTACCGTCGTCAGCAAACATATTGTGGTATTTATACATTTTAAGTATATGTACGATCCTTGAACATGTATGTAGGCCTAATGTTCGTCAGTCCGGTATTTTGAATTTCCCCATTATCTGCTTATGTGTCAGTATTTATTCACGAAATTTACAGTCGTCGGAGCGAGAAAGGCCTACATGTACCGTACGACACAAACTTCCAGTAGAACTATACATGCGCGTGCATTTTTCTATTTCATTGTTGTTTAGCGCTGTAGAGGCGATACAAAAAAAAATTATTTTTCTGTCCGCGGTTAGGTTTATGTGTGGAGGATGCCGGTGTATCACCGAGTAAAAGCCTCAACTGAACCACCCAGAGCCGGATTTGAACCCACAACCTCAATTCTCAAGTGCCTGCCAAACCGCTTTAAAAGATCTAAGCCAGTGATAGCCCGAGCGACTCTCGCCTCGCACGTAACTTCCCACTAGGATAAAACTTGCCTCTCTGAGATATAGTTTACTTTCACTTCTAGAAACTTCACTTTAATGGGAGTTGTGTATAATGAGAAATGTGTGCATCAGGCATGTTGCATTTCTCATCAATAACTGACTACTTCCGTTAATTTCACACAAAATATAGAATAATTCCTATCATATTTCTTTTTGACCAAACAGTATACGTCTAGCAGGCTGAGATTGATCACCCGGTATCATGATTATCAGAAAAGATGTTTCAAACATGAGGTTTACTTAAAACTGAATAACACAAAGAAAAGTATCTATCCTGAGTGGGTCACATGCTGAATCAGGTGAAGTGTATCAACTCTGAGTGAGTTTCACACTGAATCAGTTGAACTGTGTCTATCGTTAGTGTGTTAAACACCGAACCAATTGAAGTGTTACAACTGTGAATGGTTTTCACACTGAATCAGTTGAAATGTATCCACCCTGAGTGGGTTTCACACTGAATCAGTTGACGTCTATCTACCCTGAGTGACTTTCACACTGAATCAATGGAAGTGTATCCACACTGAGTGGGTTTCACACTGAATCAGTTGACGTCTATCTACCCTGAGTGACTTTCACACTGAATCAATGGAAGTGTATCCACACTGAGTGGGTTTCACACTGAATCAGTTGACGTCTATCTACCCTGAGTGACTTTCACACTGAATCAATGGAAGTGTATCCACACTGAGTGGGTTTCACACTGAATCAGTTGACGTCTATCTACCCTGAGTGAGTTTCACACTGAATCAATGGAAGTGTATCCACACTGAGTAGGTTTCACACTGAATCAGTTTAAGTGTATGTACTATGAGTGAGTTTCTTACTGAATCAGCAGGTAGACACCACCAAACCTCAGCAGAAGTGGATGAAACCAGGTAGACATGAAGAGACCACAGAACCTCAACAAGAGTGGATGAAGCACAGGTAAATAGGTAGTTGAAACCACTGAGCCTCATTAGGAGTGGATGAAGCCAGGTAGATGAAACCACTGAGCCTCATTAGGAGTGGATGAAGCCAGGTAGATGAAACCACTGGTCCTCATCAAGAGTGGACGAGTGCCGTGTACTGGTAAGAGGAAACCATCGAGTAGATGATTTACTTGTCATTCAAAACTCAGTTTAGATGTAAGTGGCTTATTTATGGTGTGAGCTTACCTTTGCCTAGTTCTGTTTTATTTGATAAGGATATATTCCCTTTCATTCTTGCTCCTAAAACGTACCATGCACGTGTTCTCATAACATATATTGGTTAAAGGGGTTAGTTCTTCTACACAAGCACAGTGCATTTATTCTTACTTCATTTTCCTACAAACCAGATATTTTCACTTTCATTCTCATATCTTAACTGTGTATCTTGTAGGTCTATTTACGTAGGTCACATATGGCCTTCTCTTAACATAGACATGTACACTGTATACATTTGCAGTGGATAATTTCAGTACATACAAAACAATATGGGAGTTTTGTGTTGGAATTCTTTTGTCATCAAAGGTAAAAACAGTCCTACTGTATAATGGTGTGAATGGTGAAAAAGGTTTTAAAAGGCAACCTTTGTCGACATGAATTTACTGATCACCTGTCTCAACCTTTTCCAGAGGCACAAATGACACCTCTTTCCTTTAGGAACTTTGGAAGTTCATCAACATTCAGATTCTAATTCATCTCTATCATTCTAAATTACTTTTTATGACACTTTTTTCAGACACCCATGTTCTAGTGAATGAGATCAAAAATAGTTGCCAAACATTTTTGACTGGTCACGATACAGTTGGACTTTTTCTACCTTCAACAATAAAAGATTTAGACTTCGAGTTCCCCTATTATACATGAACAATTTGACAAATATAAAAATGTCTAAACGCATGTAAATCCCAATTACGAGTGTGTCCACCTTATAGGTGTAAATCCCCAATATAAATGTTTCCACCTTATAAATGTACCTAACAAATCACAGGTCCGGGGATAAATATATATTGTTCAATTTAATGACATATGAAAGCAGTCAACCATATTCATTTGAAAAAACAGACCTAGCCTGTGTATCAGTCCGTCATTAAACATATAATTAAGTTCTGAAAGATCTGAACTCCTTCTGGGAGACAAGCTTCACGGACCACGCACAGGATTTCAGCAATGAGTGCGAGGGGCGTATCCAGATGACTCATACTCATGACAGCTGTTGCCCAATGAAAAGCACAGTATTCTGTTCAATGCAGAATAATAGCATATCAGTTTTCATGTTTAGATAGAACTACCAATAGAATACCATTCTCTCTGCAGTGTATGACCCAAGAACCCACTCACAAACATCATTTAGAAAATCAATCTGAAGCTGTTCAATACATAATCTATATACCACCCCATGTTAAAATTGGCAAACTCTGCCAAGGGATGTCACTCGGTTGTCTTATCATCTGATATCAAAAAGTCAGTATTATCCTTATGATATAGCCTGGGTTATATGTATATAAGAACACTAATCCGGTCTGAGTATATGAGAAGACAATAATTACAGAATAATGAAAGTTAATAGTTCTCTAGGGGCCAATTACCAAGAACATGCCACCAGCCAGTTAACATCCTGCTTATGATGGAGAATGGATTAGAAGCTTAATTAGGGTTAAGCTAGGGAAGACAGTAAAGCGTTTATAATCTAGTATAGTGGGCTGGATGGTAAGGGATAAGTCTGGACAGTCACTGTACCTAGAATGTCTAGAGAAGACTGAAAAACCATTACAACCAAAGAAAACAAATGTTTATACAGTAGTCAAATGTTGTTGTACGCTGCAGCTGTGGAACATACTTGGAAAGGTTCTGTGGAAAATCTGCATATGTGTCAACATTGAAATTCAGGGAAAATGTAATGTTACTAATCCATTCAGCTTCCCCTCCCCTCACCCCCAAACATGCATGCCCCCCAACACAGTCCCACCCCACTCTTCAAAACTGTATAAGAACAAATCAGTGAGGAAAACTTCATCTGATACTGTGATCTGTTCTGTAGCTCCACACCATGCTTGGTTTACAGTTTGCTCAGAGCTTGCTGATTGGATGGAGGCAGTTCATTGGACCACTGTTTCATAGGTACATTCCCATCAGCCAATCGTTTGAGCAGCTCACTTGGCTGCCAGTGTTCTACAGTGGCTGAAAAAAGAACAGAAACATACAAGAACACGAACCACATCCTAACATTTTCTGAAAATAAAAATGATCACTTAGTTCTCCAATCTCTTCACAAACAATTATTTTGTGGTGAACCATCTTTAAGGTAAAATTTAGTCTACAAACTCATCAACAGCAGACTCTGTAAAGCCATACTGCCTCAATCATTAATATATATGCTAAAAAAATATGTTCCTACAAGAAAGTGCACTATTTTAAAGTTTTCATTGGGCTTTTGATGCAATTTCTATCCTTTTAAGTTATCTCTTAATATTAATTTCTTTAAAATCTCTTTTTCATAAGCCTGAATAAAGAATACACTTTACTACTGACCTACCACATTTTTGTTAGCCTCACTGAATGTTCGCCCAATTAAGCAAGTAAATGTAAATATTGCATTTAAATGTCACATTGTTAACGTTATGAATCGAAAAATATTTTCCACAATTTACTTTCAATTCTTAGATTGTTGAAGTTTGCTGATAAACAGCCTTTGCAGGTACTTCCAACGAACACCTTAATTCAATGCCTAGTTCTACAAAACTTTATTACTTTGGTTAAGGGGCCTCTGTGGCTCAGTTGGTTAGCACGCTAGCGCAGCATAATGACACAGATGTCTCTCACCAATGCGGTCGCTGTGAGTTCAAGTCCACCTCATGCTGGCTTCCTCTCCGGCCGTATGTGGGAAGGTCTACCAGCAACCTGCGGATGGTCATGGGTTTCCCCGGGCTCTGCCTAGTTTCCACCCATAATAATGCTGGCCGCCGTTGTATAAGTGAAATATTCTTGAGTACCATGTAAAACATCAATCAAATAAATAAATAAATACTTTGGTTAATTGTCTAAGGCAGTTGTCCTTCCTAGGTCCAACCTGAAGTGCTTCTTGAAAAAAAATTAACAAATGAGATGAAATACTTCATTTACTAGAATACAAGAATGTTCCAGAAGATTTATTTATAATTTTTATTTGCTTGAAATTTTTAGCAGAATATTTCACTTATGTGACGGCAGATAGCATTATGGTGGGAGGAAACCAGACAGAGCCCTGGTGAAATCCACAACCACCTGCAGGTTGTTGGTAGACCAAGAAATTAGCAAATCTCATGAAACCAGGCCCAGCAACTTTCTAAGCACTGTCATGTACAGAACCTCTCACAAGTGTCTGTTTCTCCAGCAAAGTTATGAAATATAATTAAACTTACGATGCATCTTCTGGTAGAAGCATACTTTATCATAAATTCTCCTCAGGCCAATTTGTTCTGCGTAGAACATAGGTCCTCCATGGTAACGAGGAAATCCAAATCCGTGCAGCCTTACATAAAGCATATTCAAATACATGGACTGTAGGTGTAATACATAGATATTCTGAACATGTATATATATGTGGCTTAACTATCAAACAAATGAAAAGAACCATCTGTTTGGATGTTGAGATGTTCCATACTCTGTATCGATCTACATACTCATACTTGCCTTCATTTTCTTCATTGTCAACGTAATGTCTTGTACAGGTTGCTGTCTTGTCGGGTTACTCTCTTGAACAGGTTACTGTCTTGTCACCACATTCTGTCTTGTCAGGTTAATGTCTTAACTTTCCACTTGTCAGCATACACTGTCTTGTCAGGTTACTGTCTTAACTTTCCACTTGTCAGCATACACTGTCTTGTCAGGTCAATGTCTTAACTTTCCACTTGTCAGCATACACTGTCTTGTCAGGTTACTGTCTTAACTTTCCACTTGTCAGCATACTGTCATGTCAGCATATGATGTCTTGTCAGCTGACTCTCTTGTGAACATACTGTCTTTTCATGTTACTGTGTTGTCAGCATATCATCTTTTAAGCTTAATACTGTTTTGCACATACTTCCAAGGATTTAGGTGAGTTGGGGTAGGATGGAAGGGGGTGGGGGTGGGGGTGGTCGGGGGGTGCTTGGTATGCCAGCATACTGTCTTGTCAGCTTTCTGTCTTGCAGGCATCCTGTCTTGTCAGCTCTCTGTCTTGCCAGTATAATGTCTTGCCACCATACTGTCTTGCCAGCATACTGTCAGCTATATTACTGTCTTTCCACCATACTGTCAGCTATAATACTGTCTTGCCAGCATAATGTCAGCTATAATACTGTTTTGCCAAAATACTGTCAGCTATAATACTGTCTTGCCAGCATAATGTCAGCTATAATACTGTCTTGCCAGCATAATGTCAGCTATAATACTGTCTTGCCAGCATAATGTCAGCTATAATACTGTCTTGCCAGCATTATGTCAGCTATAATACTGCTTTGACAAAATACTGTCCGCTATAATACTGTCTTGCCAGCACACTGTCAGCTATAATACTGTCTTGCCAGCATAATGTCAGCTATAATACTGTCTTGCCAGCACACTGTCAGCTATAATACTGTCTTGCCAGCATACTGTCAGCTATAATACTGTCTTGCCACCATAATGCCAGCTATAATACTGTCTTGCCAGCATAATGTCAGCTATAATACTGTCTTGCCAGCATGATGTCAGCTATAATACTGTCTTGCCAGCACACTGTCAGCTATAATACTGTCTTGCCAGCATAATGTCAGCTATAACACTCTCTTGCCAGAATAATGTCAGCTATAATACTGTTTTGCCAACACAATGTCAGCTATGATACTGTCTTGCCAGCATACTATCAGCTATAATACTGTTTTGCGAACACAATGTCAGCTATAATACAGTCTTATCTAAGAATTATAATGCTGATAACCAAAATCTATACTGATACCGTAAAAATCAAACTTGCCTTACTTTACACACGAAATACTGACATCTGATTCTAATTCTAAAGCACAATTAAACTCAAACACTATCCAATTACACATGTAAATCCATAAACATTTGTTGATATTTGAATATATCTCAGTTTTCAGAAGTTGTAAGTGTTTATGTATTAAATTATTATAGGTACTTTTAAGTCTGTAATTATCATGCACCTGTAGATATAATGACAAACTACATTCAGCTGAATAACTTTTACCCAGAAGAACATCTGGCCACAGCTTTCTATAAAGCCTTTCTTCTCACCTGCTCATAGCCAAGACTTACCAGCACATGTCGATTTCATCTGGGCAGGACACGATTTTCTCCTCAAGGAGACGGAATCCTTCATTAATCACAGGATACAGGCTACGCTCTAGGATTTCCTGTAAACAAACAATGTACAACTTCACCCCACAATTCACATAACAGACAATGTACAACTTCACACAGGATACATGTAACAAACAAGGTACAACTTCACTCAGGATAAATGTAACAAACAACATACAACTTCACATCTGATTTCCTGTAACAAACAACATACAACTTCAGACCGGACTTCACATAACAGACAATGTACAACTTCACACAGGATTTCTTGTACCAAACAAGACAACTTCACACAGAATTTCCTGTAACAACCAACATACAATTTCACACAGAACACATCTCCACTGACATTTCCTCTTAAGATTACATCTACATGTAAATGCAAATGAAGGGATATGTGTACATTTGGCTGCCTTAATTGCCATTTTTCCAATACACTTTCCCTCTGGCTCTACGGACCAGAACAAAATTGCCTAAATATTTAAAGGTCAAAAACACTTATAACATGCTCTGAAAATTATTCACAAATGTATAGCAATGGTACAAGGACCCAAATCTAAGTGGGACTGGATCCTGAATGTGGGCTCTTTGTGGGGCTCATTTTTTGGGGGGGAACAAACATCACTTTTTATGTCATAATATATAAATATCCTTCCTCCCGGTTTCCTGCCACCATAATGATGGTCACTGTTGTGTAAGTGAAATATTCTTGAGCACAGCATGAAACACCAATCAAATAAATAAATAAGTATCCTTCAGATTAAGTAATATGTTGTATGTACTTTGTCTTTGTTCAAAATGAGAAGAAAAGCACATTTTCTGCTTTCAATTCCACACCAGAATGACTTGCATAGTTTTCACGTCCACAGAGCGGAAGTTGCCATGCCTAGCTCCTGTAGCACATTATGGTACATGTGCGTGTAGCAACCATTCGAGAACCTGCACATTCAGGCATTTGTTGTTTTACTTGTGCCAACAAATTGACTTCCTTACACATGTTGGCGAACAACATTGTCCGAGAGTTAATGCAAAAAACCACAGTATTCTTCAAGGCCTCATAAGTTCAAAACCAGGTTTGGATGACATTCCCAACTTACACACGTCCATGCCACCAACATCGTTCTGGCCTGTTACCATACACGTACATATTACACGTACAATATCTGGTTATTGTCAGATGTTGTTCTCAGAATATTGTCAGATGTTGTTCTCAGAATATTGTCAGATGTTGTTCTCAGAATATTGTCCAATGTTGTTCTCAGAATATTGTCAGATGTTGTTCTCAGAATAATGTCAGATGTTGTTCTCAGAATATTGTCAGATGTTGTTCTCAGAATATTGTCAGATGTTGTTCATTTCCCTATACTTTCCCAAATTATCTTTTACTGTGTCGCCTACTTACCGCTGCACGGTACAAATGAACTGCCTGGATGTTTCTGGTCTCACATACACATAGCAGCCAAGTGTAGACTCTTTATAGACTCTGGGATTGCTGTACAAACAAACCTCAATCTTCTCTCAGCTTACCTGTGTGGGGATAGCTCTTCGTTCGATCCCGACCTCCTGGCAGTGTTTCTTGATAATATCCGTAACTTCGTCGTCCACGTAAGGGATCTTTGCTCCAGGTTCGCCGTACCTGTACCAACCCTTTCCTGACAACCAAAAACACCGCCTTTTTCATGAGACCGCTTGCAATAAGCATGCAAATACTTTTGCAATATATCTAAAATTTTTAGAAAAATACCAATATTTTGGACTTTAGTCTACTCACCTGTTTTCCTCCCTAATCGACCTTTCTCATAGAGCTGGTCCCCCAGGGTACAGAATCTCCGCCCCCTCAGATGGCTGATCCTCTCCCCAGGCTTCAGCTTTATCCCGCCCTGTTTCAGAAGCTCTTGTCGAATGTTCCAGCCGATGTCCAGGCCTGTCAGGACAAATACAATGAAACAAGACAAATCCTCTTCAACCTCCTCTGATGGAAGGAAACCAGGAAGAGCCTGGGGGAAACCCCCATGACCATATGTAAGTTGCTGCAATACCTTCCCACATTTGAAGTCAGCACGAGTTGCACTTGAACTCACAGCAAATGCAGTGCTGACACTCTATTGCCCTAGCATGGTAACCACTATGCCCTGGGCATGGGGGGCACTTTATCTGCAGCATGCAGTTCACAGGATTTTTCATCAGGAGTATAAAATACCTATCTGATTTCAATTAAGGGACCGTCCTCATAAATCGTTTGCATTCGTTTATTTTTTTTTTCTCCAAAAAAGTGAAACTCGATCTACACCCTTTGTTTGCCCATTCGGTTTAAACGATTCAAGCGAATCAAACAAATCTCGGTATCAGTCGGCCACTGTATTGTGATACGTTTAAACATTGTTGTGTAAACCAACCACCGGTAAAGAGGCTTTCAACGCGAGTATGCAGAAGAAACAAATCCAAAGAAACAACAACAGTGGTTCCACTTGTGAAACCTTTCAAAAAGGAAGTTTTGCACTTATATATTTTCACGGCATTTCCCTCCCCCCGATACCACCGATACCAAATATATAGGCCTAAATATGTGGTCGGACACATACGCCACACACCCATACAGGCCTAGGCGACCACTGTACAAGTATACCAGGACATTCTGGATCAGGATTCAGGATTCTGGCTGATCTCGCCCAGCTTCCTGTCGATTAAAAGTTTAAACTGTCGTAGATAACCAGGTGTCCGCGTCTATTCAAACCCGAGAAATGGTGAATCAAAATGTGCATTTTTCTTTGTTTCACAGTACGCAAGCCTTCATTCACAAACATAAGTAGGTCTACCAGTGGGCGTAAAAAAGCTGCTTAAAACTCTCAGCAGGATACATACAAGCTGTCAACTTCAGCTTTTGTCTGAATTCTCAAATAACATTTTAATCATGCGTTTTGTTTTGTGTATGTTATCAGCTAATAATTTCTAAAGTAAATACCTGTAGCAGTTGTTGTTCATTCAGATGCAATCCATATACATTGTATAGTTTGTGTCGCTATCGTTCAACTGAAAATCTGTTAAAAAGATAGTTCAGTTCAATCAAGTTTGAGTTAAGGCTTCCAAGGAATGGGAGAAGAGGTAATATATTTACAGGAAATGAACTCTACACCACTTTATTCTGCAGCATTTGTATCTTCGAGCATACCCTTAAGATAATATGTGTACTTATAAACAATGTGTACATGGATTATGCAATTTTTCAAAATTCTAAATTTACTTCAGAAATTATAAGGACATAGTCATGTTGTCTCGGGAATTGGGGGATACCTTTCAGAACCTCACATTTAACAGTGATGCAGGTACCACATGAGATGTTTGTGGTTAGTAAGTGATGGATCACAGGTATGCTCACATTTTCCCCTCCACAGATTTCAAACGAGTTCTGGTGGGGAATCTAGGGATCAGGAAATGGGGCCTTTAATCTTTTCAGTTAGGTCGAACCACTCAAACTTTGTGGTCAACTGAGCGAACATTGTTTATACTTTCCATCACGCTGCTTATAGCCTTCCCCAACATCAAACACCCTCCACTCTATCCAGCGACTGATAAATTCTCCGAACACAGTTTGATAGCATTTTGAAGTCATCATGACAAAAGTGTACACTATACATGAACATAAGTACTCCTGTAAATAAATTAGAAATTATCTTTCTTTACTTCTCTTTGTTTTGTAAAGTGGTTTGTAAAGTGGTTTGTAAAGTTCAATAATATTCGGAGAATTGATGCCCTCCTGATGAGCCTCCTCACTCTCCCCATTCTTGACAATGGGTTGTCAGATTGATGTCATTGTCCCACCAGGGTTGACATGTGGCCAGTAAAGGGAAGTCTATTCCATGTTGGGACACAACTGTTTTACCCTTGCTGGCGTTTTCCAAAAACTTTATTCACATGAAACGCAGAATCAACCACTGATGAAACTGCAATTCATGGAGTTCGAATCACACTGCAGACTCCATACATGGGAGGCTATGGAGAAAAGCGGCTGGTAAATTCAAGACATGCTGGGTGGAAAGTTCCCTGTAAATCATGCTAGACAACAATCGACTCATTGGACACATACTATTTTGTTCAACCAAATAACTAAAAGGTGAGAAAGCTAAATTTACAAAAAAAGTGAAAACTGATTCTTATACTAATTTGCTATTTAATTTACTGTGATATTGTGTAGAAAAAAATATACTGATAGTAGAGTTGGATGATATCCTGACTGTTCTGATCAGTGAAGCGTGTCGTCGTTGTTGTAGTTGACATTCTATACTGAGCTAGCGGGACTACTTTCACCAGGAATGCGCCCCTCTTCGGCTGATTTCAATAATCGGCTCCAAGGAAAAGAAAAAAAAACAAACTTAACACCCATTGTTTGAAGCAATTGATTTATGGGAGACGGTCCCCTAAGTCAGAAATCTTTTTCACACAATCACGGATGTAACTATTATTTTCTTTAAAAAAAAAAAAATACAGTAAACATTTGAATTTAAATTACACTTCAAATTCCATTATGCTTGCTGCTTTCTTAGATGTCTCTGGTTTGCAGGCGTTTGGTGTCATCTGAGTGATCTCCCTTAGGTTACAAACCTGACAGATCCGATACTTTGAAGCCTCCCATGGGGAACCCAAAGTCCTCATGTACCTGGTCTACCTGCTCTGGGCTGGCTCCCTCCTCCACCATGAACTGTGACTGAAACATCACACAATTGTATTTTCATTTATCTAGGGTTTATTTATCTGATCCTTGTTCTACACTGAAGTCAAAAATTTTTCCATTATACAACGGCGGCTAGCATTTGGTGGGAGGAAAGAAGGTAGAACCTGGGAGGAAACACTTGACCATCTGTAGGCTTCTGGCAGACCTGTCCACAAATCAAAATATTTGCCTGAAAAAACGCAAAATCCATTTTTAGAGGGAAATGAAGGCCATAAACCATCAGTTTTCTCGGTGCGGAAACGAAGGCCTACATTTTTCCACTAGGATTCTTGCATCATCCTACTTTCCGAGCAAACCTTCAATAGCTTTCATAGATCAATGGAACTCTCACAATGAGAGAAAAATGAGTAACTTTACATTTATATGCATAATTTAATGTCAAATACATCATGTACAGTTCCATGTATTCATTCACAACTTTCTCCTCTTCAGAGAAGTAGCTCTGTGAGATGTGAGATATGCCACACTTGATCTTTCTCCTACTACAGTGTACCAACAAAAACTCATTCTGATTTATTCTGTGTACTTAATTATACATTCACATTCCCACAACTTTTTGAAAATTTCTTATAGGCTTATTATACATTCACATTCCCACTGCTTCACACAACTTTTTGAAAATTTCTTATTGGCTTATTATACATTCACATTCCCACTGATTCACACAACTTTTTGAAACTTTCTTATATGCTTATTATACATTCACATTCCCACTGATTCACACAACTTTTTGGAAAATTTCTTATAGGCTTATTATACATTCACATTCCCACTGATTCACACAACTTTTTGGAAAATTTCTTATAGGCTTATTATACATTCACATTCCCAATGATTCACACAACTTTTTGAAAAATTTCCTATAGGCTTTTTATACATTCACATTCCCACTGATTCACACAACTTTTTGAAAATTTCTTATAGGCTTATTATACATTCACATTCCCACTGCTTCACACAACTTTTTGGAAAATTTCTTATAGGCTTATTATACATTCACATTCCCAATGATTCACACAACTTTTTGGAAAATTTCTTATAGGCTTATTATACATTCACATTCCCACTGATTCACACAACTTTTTGAAAAATTTCCCATAGGCTTTTTATACAATCACATTCCCACTGATTCACACAACTTTTTGAAAATTTCTTATAGGCTTATTATACATTGTAATTATACATTCACATTCCCACTGATTCACACAACTTTTTGAAAATTTCTTATAGGCTTATTATACATTCACATTCCCACTGCTTCACACAACTTTTTGGAAAATTTCTTATAGGCTTATTATACATTCACATTCCCAATGATTCACACAACTTTTTGGAAAATTTCTTATAGGCTTATTATACATTCACATTCCCACTGATTCACACAACTTTTTGAAAAATTTCCCATAGGCTTTTTATACAATCACATTCCCACTGATTCACACAACTTTTTGAAAATTTCTTATAGGCTTATTATACATTGTAACTATACATCCACATTCCCACTGCTTCACACAACTTTTTGAAAATTTCTTATAGGCTTATTATACATTCACATTCCCACTGCTTCACATAAACTTTTTGGAAATTTCTTATATGCTTATTATACATTGTAATTATATATTCACATTCCCACTGCTTCACACAACTTTTTGAAAAATTTCTTATAAGCTTATTATACATTCACATTCCCACTGCTTCATATAAACTTTTGGAAATTTCCTATACGGTGATTATACATGGTAATTATACATTTATATTCCCACTGCTTCACACAACTTTTTGGAAATTTCTGATATGTTGGTGATACACTGAACGTCATGCACATACATTTGATTCATTTATTTGATTGGTGTTTTTTGCCGTACTCAAGAATATTTCACTTAATATATGATGGCTGCCAGCATTATGGTGGGAGGAAACTGGAAAGGGCCACGGGGGAAACCTACGACCATCTGCAGGTGACTGGCATACCTTCCCACGTACGGTCAGGTGGGAAGCCAGCATGAGCTAGACTTGAACTCACAGCGACCACATTGGTAAGAGGCTCCAGGATCATTGCTCTGCACTGGTTTGCTAACCCCCTCAGCCACCGAGCCCCCCCCCCCCATACATGTATGTCTATATATACATATCTAATGGAGTCATATATACATATATCGATCAGAATCACTAGAATTAGTTAGAAAGGTGAACGTACAATGTTTTGAGGATCTTACCTCTGTTCCCATCAATCCATGAAGTCTGTTAGCACAGAAGCCATGACAGTTCCCCACCAGAACTGTCACCTACAACATAACATAGTCACAGTAATAAAGAGTCAAGACGGGGCTGTTAGCACAGAACCCATGACAGTTCCCCACCAGAACTGTCACCTACAACATAACATAGTCACAGTAATAGAGAATCAAGACGGGGCTGTTAGCACAGAACCCGCGACAGTTCCCCACAAGAACTGTCACCTACAACATAACACAGGCACAGTAATAGAGAGTCAAGACGGGGCTGTTAGCACAGAACCAGAGACAGTTCCCCACCAGAACTGTCACCTACAACATAACATAGTCACAGTAATAGAGAGTCAAGGCGGGGCTGTTAGCACAGAACCCGAGACAGTTCCCCACAAGAACTGTCACCTACAACATAACATAGTCACAGTAATAGAGAGTCAAGACGGGGCTGTTAGCACAGAACCAGAGACAGTTCCCCACCAGAACTGTCACCAACAACATAACATAGTCACAGTAATAGAGAGTCAAGGCGGGGCTGTTAGCACAGAACCCGAGACAGTTCCCCACAAGAACTGTCACCTACAACATAACATAGTCACAGTAATAGAGAGTCAAGACGGGGCTGTTAGCACAGAACCCGAGACAGTTCCCCACCAGAACTGTCACCTACAACATAACATAGTCACAGTAATAGAGAGTCAAGGCGGGGCTGTTAGCACAGAACCCATGACAGTTCCCCACCAGAACTGTCACCTACAACATAACACAGTCGCAGTAACAGAGAGTCAAGACGGGGCTGTTAGCACAGAACCCGTGACAGTTCCCCACCAGAACTGTCACCTACAACATAATATAGTCACAGTAATAGGGAGTCAAGGCGGGGCTGTTAGCACAGAACCCATGACAGTTCCCTACCAGAACGGTCACCTGCCACAAAACACAGTCACAGTTACAGAGTTAAAACTCAGGGCTCTTAGAACAGAACCCATGACAATTACAAAACCAGTACACGTACAGTCACCTACAACTTAACAGTCACAGTAATAGAGAGTCAACACTCAGGACTGTCAGCACAGAACCCATGACAATTCCCAACCAGTACATGTACAGTCACCTACAACATAACAGTCACAGTAATAGAGAGTCAACACTCAGGGCTGTAAGCACAGAACCCATGGCAGTTCCCCACTAGTACATGTACAGTCCACCTACAACAAAACACAGTCATAGTAGAGAGAGTAAACACTCAGGGCTGTTAGCACAGAACCTATGAGAGATCCCACCAGCAGAGTCACCTGAAACAAAACACAGTAAGTGAGTCAAGACTCAAAGTCACCTACAACAAACACAGTCACAGTAATAGAGTTAAAACTCAGGGCTGTCAGCACAGAACCCATGACAATTCCCAACCTGTACATGAACAGTCGCCTGCAACAAAACACAGTCACAGTCACAGTCACTCACAGCAATGGAGAGTCAAGACTCAGTTAGCACAAAACTGTGGCAATTCCTCACCAGCACAGTCACCTACAACATGGTGGGAGGAAACCAGTAAAAGCCTGAGGGTAAAATTTTCAAATTTGCATTTGTAAGTATTCTGCAACCAGATTCATATAGCTAAAGTACATGTTTAATACATCTTGTCTGAACAATTCTAAATATTTCAAATTATTTCCAGATCGTCAAGAAAGAAAACAATTCTGGATCAAACCTTGTTTAATCTCTTCCCCAGTTCCATGGCTGTCGCTACAGTCGATGCTGACGTTTTGGAACCATAAATATTCTCCAAAAGTCTCATGTGATAGGCCGGGACAAAGAAATGACAACCAATCACCTTGTCAGGTCGTTTGGTCACAGAAGCAATCTGAAACAGACATGCATTTAGACAATGTTTTGATTTCTTCATTGCCATGTATCTCTTTAGTTCTCGTTTTGTGTTTAAATGTAAAGTAAAAAGTAAAACGTGTAGACCAAAGCTCGGCGTACAGGAGAGCTTAAGACTTAATTCAACTCAACTCAACTGGTCAGATGGAGTTGTTTATTGTCATGGATTGTCATAAGACTTTGGATTGGCTACATACAACACAAGAGGGTTGAGTTCAGTTGAATCTTAAGCTCCCGTATATGTCAAGCTTAATAAGTTCATAAATATCTATAACAGTCTCTTTCTCCTCTTATGCAACACTGTGTCATTGTATTTTCATAAATACAAATTACACCTATCAAAATACCATCCATTTCCACAACAAGTTTGAACAGACCTGTGCATCTACCAGTATAAATACTATAAAATCTATGGCTCAGAAAAATAAACTAGGGCAGAAGAAAGTTTGTTTCTGCTTCTTTACAAAGTTACAGTAAATAACCCAAAAATTTACCCAAATATACGCATTTCCAAACATGCCAGAGTTTAATAAATGTCATAAAATATTACTGCATTTCGTGACGAAATCGCCATTTGGCTACTATGCTGTATTCCTAATTTTCACACCTCCATAAAACACTTTCCTGAATCAGATCAAATGCGTACATGAGTAATTGCACGGTGACATGTTAGGAGATTTTCAATAAAACATGTGGCACGCCCTGTACGTTAACAAATTGAACCCACCCAATCCCTATACTAATTCTATATCTTCAAATACTTATTTCCTTATGTTCGCTTACATGTAAGTACCACATTTACATGGGGGAAACAGACAGAATGTAGAGAAGAGAAAAGATGGTTGCATCTTACTGCATCAATGTCGAGTGTTGATGTGTTAGAACACAGCACCGTTTGCGGTTTACAGACAGCATCCAGTTTCTTGAACATCTCCTGTTTCACTGCCATGTTCTCAAACACGGCCTCGATGACCTGTAACATGCATAAATCTGTCAATATTTGTACAATCTATTCATAGGTCATGTCAATATCTGTACAATCTATCCATACCTGATGTTAATATCTGTACAATCTATTCATATGTAATATCAATCTCTGTACAATCTATTCATATGTAATGCCAATATCTGTACAATCTATTCATATGTGATGTCAATATCTGTACAATCTATTCATACGTGATGTCAAGATTTGTACAATCTATCCACCCCTGGTGTCAATATCTGTGCAATCTATCCATACCTGATGTCAATATCTGTACAATCTATTCATACATGATGTCAACATCTGTACAATCTATTCATATGTAATGTCAATCTCTGTACAATCCATTCATATGTGATGTCAATATCTGTACAATCTATTCATGTGTTGCCAACATCTGTACAATCTATTCATTCATGATGTCCATATCAGTACAATCTATTGAAACATAATGTTAATGTCTGCACAATCTATTCTATTCATATGTGATGTCAATATCTGTACAATCTATTCATGTGATGTCAATATCTGTACAATCTATTCAGATGTGATGTTAATATCTGTACAATCTATTCTTTTCATATGTAATGTCAATATCTGTACAATCTGTTCAGATGTGATGTCAATATCTCTACAATCTATAAATACCTGATGTCAATATCTGTACAATCTATTCATACGTGATGTTAATATCTGTACAATCTATATAGATGTGATGTCAATATCTGTACAGTCTATTCATGTGAGATGCCAATATCTGTACAATCCGTTGATATGTGATGTCAATATCTATACAATCTATTCATGTGTGGTGTCAATATCTGTACAGTCTATTCATACGCGATGTCAATATCTGTACAATCTATTCATGTGGTGTCAACATCTGTACAATCTATTCATGTGTGGTGTCAATATCTGTACAATGTATTCATGTGTGGTGTCAATATCTGTACAGTCTATTCATACATGATGTCAATATCTGTACAATCTATTCATGTGTGGTGTCAATATCTGTACAATCTAGTCATGTGTGGTGTCAACATCTGTACAATTTATTCATGTGTGGTGTCAATATCTACACAATCTTTTCATATGTGACGTGATGTGATGTACAATCTATTCATGTGATGTCAAGATCTGTACAGTCTATTCATATGTTATGTCAATATCTGTACAATCTATTAATGTGTGGTGTCAACATCTGTACAATCTATTCATGTGTGGTGTCAATATCTGTACAATCTATTCATATGTGATGTTAATATATGTACAATCTTTTCATATGTGATGCCAACATCTGTACAATCTATTCATATGTGATGTCAATATCTGTACAATCTATTCATATGTGATGTCAATGTCTGTACAATCTATTCATATTTGATGTCAATATCTGTACAATCTATTCATATGTGATGTCAATACCTGTACAATCTATTCATGTGTGGTGTCAATACCTGTACAATCTATTCATGTGTGGTGTCAATATCTGTACAATCTATTCATATGTGATGTCAATACCTGTACAATCTATTCATGTGTGGTGTCAATATCTGTACAATCTATTCATGTGTGGTTTCAATATCTGTACAATCTATTCATGTGTGGTGTCAATATCTGTACAATCTATTGATGTGTGGTGTCAATATCTGTACAATCTATTCATGTGTGGTGTCAATATCTGTACAATCTATTCATATGTGATGTCAATATTTGAACGCAATGTGAATTATGTTATTCATGGCGCAGTTGACCTTAAATAATAATTAAATAATAGAAGTAGGCATAGATTTATGATAGTTTTACTATATACTTTTTTTGTTTTCTTGTCTTGCTTTACTTGAAGAAAATTATGTCTGGACGAATAACCCACCAGATCCACATCTCTGACCTCGTCCAATGAGGTCACTGGCTTCAGCAAAGATAAGGCAGCCTTCGCTTCCTGGACAGATCTTTTCCCCAGTTTCACCCCTCCTTCTATCAGTGAACGCACTGTCTCTGCCCCTCGCATCACTAGCTGAGAGAACCAATGCAAACATTATTAATAAAGGGAATATATATACAAAGTCAGGGTTCCTCTGTACCCAAAACAGATTTTCAAAATTTCACATTTTCATAGTAGCTAATTTGTCATATTAGAAGTTTGTCAACAAATAGCATGAAGCAAATGCAAGATATTTATAGGCCTTTCAAAATTAATATGAAATGTTCCCTCTGGTTTTGAAAATTACGCAGAAAGCACTACAGTCGTCACTACAGAGACGAAAGAAAGTATTAAAATGCTCACGAGAATAAACAGTAATGTTTTCACTACTACACATTTACAGGTTTTTACAAATTCTGCCAACAGATCTTTTTCAACTGTTTCAGAAATCGTCTCCTACCAAAGGACTTTGCAGCCACGAAAGATACATCTGATTTAATGCACGAATGACTAGGGTTTAATTCACGCCACATTGGCAGTTCATGTGTGTTACAGCTATACTGAGGTGATAAGCACATCTGTCATGTACACGTATGTTACAGCTATACTAAGGCCATAAGCACGCCTGTCATGTACATGTATATTACAGCTATACTGAGGCGATAAGAACATCTGTCATGTTCATACTACAGCTATACTGATGTGATAAGCACGTCTGTCATGTACATGTATACTACAGCTATACTGAGGCGATAAACACATCTGTCATGTACATGTATGTTACAGCTATACTAAGGCGATAAGCACATCTGTCATGTACATGTATACTACAGCTATACTGAGGCGATAAGAACATCTGTCATGTTCATACTACAGTTATACTGAGGCGATAAGCACATCTGTCATGTACATGTATGTTACAGCTATACTGAGGTGATAAGCACATCTGTCATGTACACGTATGTTACAGCTATACTAAGACCATAAGCACGCCTGTCATGTACATGTATATTACAGCTATACTGAGGCGATAAGCACATCTGTCATGTACATGTATACTACAGCTATACTGAGGGGATAAGCACGTCTGTCATGTTCATACTACAGCTATAATGAGGTGATAAGCACATCTGTCATGTACATGTATGTTACAGTTATACTGAGGCGATAAGCACATCTGTCATGTACATGTATACTACAGCTATACTGAGGCGATAAGCACATCTGTCATGTACATGTATGTTACAGCTATACTAAGGCCATAAGCATGTCTGTCATGTACATGTATACTACAGCTATACTGAGGCGATAAGCACATCTGTCATGTTCATACTACAGCTATACTGATGTGATAAGCACATCTATCATGTACATGTATACTACAGCTATACCGAGGCGATAAGCACATCTGTCATGTACATGTATGTTACAGCTATACTGAGGCGATAAGGACATCTGTCATGTTCATACTACAGCTATACTGATGTGATAAGCACATCTGTCATGTACATGTACACTACAGCTATACTGAGGCGATAAGCACATCTGTCATGTACATATATGTTACAGTTATACTGAGGCGATAAGCACGTCTGTCATGTACATGTATACTACAGCTATACTGAGGCGATAAGCACATCTGTCATGTACATGTATGTTACAGTTATACTGAGGCGATAAGCACATCTGTCATGTTCATACTATAGCTATACTGAGGCGATAAGCACATCTGCCGTGTACAAGTATACTACAGCTATACTGAGGCGATAAGCACATCTGTCATGTACATGTATGTTACAGCTATACTGAGGTGATAAGCACGTGTCATGTACATGTATACTACAGCTATACTGAGGTGATAAGCACATCTGTCATGTACACATATGTTACAGCTATAATGAGGCGATAAGCACATCTGTCATGTACACGTATGTTACAGCTATAATGAGACGATAAGCACGTGTCATGTACACGTATACTACAGCTATACTGAGGCGATAAGCACATCTGTCATGTTCATACTACAGTTATACTGAGGCGATAAGCACGTCTGTCATGTACATGTATACTACAGCTATACTGAGGCGATAAGCACGTCTGTCATGTACACATATGTTACAGCTATAATGAGGCGATAAGCACATCTGTCATGTACACGTATGTTACAGCTATAATGAGACGATAAGCACATGTGTCATGTACACGTATACTACAGCTATACTGAGGCGATAAGCACATCTGTCATGTTCATACTACAGTTATACTGAGGCGATAAGCACGTCTGTCATGTACATGTATACTACAGCTATACTGAGGCGATAAGCACATCTGTCATGTACATGTATGTTACAGTTATACTGAGGCGATAAGCACATCTTTCAGCTATACTAAGGCCATAAGCATGTCTGTCATGTACATATGTGTTACAGCTATACTGAGGCGATAAGCACATCTGTCATGTACATGTATACTACAGTTATACTGAGGCGATAAGCACATCTGTCATGTACATGTATGTTACAGTTATACTGAGGCGATAAGCACGTCTGTCATGTACACGTATACTACAGCTATACTGAGGCGATAAGCACGTCTGTCATGTACACGTATGTTACAGATATAATGAGGCGATAAGGACATCTGTCATGTACATGTATACTACAGCTATACTGAGGCGATAAGCACATCTGTCATGTACATGTATGTTACAGATATAATGAGGCGATAAGGACATCTGTCATGTACATGTATACTACAGCTATACTAAGGCGATAAGCACATCTGTCATGTACACGTATGTTACAGATATAATGAGGCGATAAGCACATCTGTCATGTACATGTATACTACAGCTATACTGAGGCGATAAGAACATCTGTCATGTACATGTATACTACAGCTATAATGAGGTGATAAGCACATCTGTCATGTACATGTATACTACAGCTATAATGAGGTGATAAGCACATCTGTCATGTACATGTATGTTACAGTTATACTGAGGCGATAAGCACATCTGTCATGTACATGTTTGTTACAGTTATACTGAGGCGATAAGCACATCTGTCATGTACATGTATGTTACAGTTATACTGAGGCGATAAGCACATCTGTCATGTACATGTATACTACAGCTATACTGAGGTGATAAGCACGCCTGTCATGTACATGTATACTACAGCTATACTGAGGCGATAAGCACATCTGTCATGTACATGTATGTTACAGTTATACTGAGGTGATAAGCACATCTGTCATGTACATGTATACTACAGCTATACTGAGGTGATAAGCACATCTGTCATGTAAATGTATACTACAGCTATACTGAGGCCATAAGGACGTCTGTCATGTACACGTATGTTACAGATATAATGAGGCGATAAGGACATCTGCCATGTACATGTATACTACAGCTATACTGAGGTGATAAGCATGTCTGTAATGTAATATAGAATACATTAATCTTACAACTCACCTTGGCATTCTGGTCAATGATAAAGGTGTCAAAGCCAGCAGTGATCAGTGCCACAGCAATTCCAGTTCCCATGGTGCCAGCACCGACAACAGCCACAGTTCTGACTGGATTAGCTTTGGCTGTTTTGTGATTCTCACCTGAGGGAAGCCGCCACTGAAACAAAACAGGCAGTGTCGTAAAGGAATCACGGTTTCCACCAGCAAAGCTTACTTCAGGCATTCTCATTTTCCTTAAGCAAGCTGTTTTCATCCAGGCATTCTCAGGCTATTTTATTTCCTCCTGGTGATCCAGTTTCCTAGATGCAATCCGGTTTCCTCAAGGCAATGTGGTTTTCTCTAGGCAATGTGGTTTCTTTTAGGCAATGTGGCTTTCTCCAGGCAGTCACATTTTCACCATCAATAAACCAATGTGTTTGAGGAACGATATATTCTTAAGCACATGTACAGCTTTAAAAAAGAAAAAAGCAAATAATAAATATAGCTGTTAAATAAATATAACAAATAAAGATAAACTGTGTCCAACACAAGGATGTCAGACACAAAGATGGGCATGCAGTGTCGTATCGCCTGGGGAGTTACGCGGCCCCTAAACAGTGCCTTACTGGTTGATTGTAAAATGATCATGCAAATGACATAGCCACATTTAACAGTCCTTGATCCTCACAAGTTGACCATCACACATCATGTCTTGCTGCTCAGCCACATGAAATTGTGGTCACATGACTTTGCATTTTCACACAAGAGCGTGCTACATGCACTCTGCGTGGTTCACCACATCTGCAATGGTCGGATGGTTTAGGTTAGGCCTTGCCATTATCATGGTATTCACCCATATTAACCACCTTGCACTACCCACTTTCAATATAATTTATTTCTCCTAATGTAAAGTTTCTGGGGTTTTTTTGTCCAGTATAAACCGATCTGTTACTGTGAAATTATTGGCGTGGAGTTATGTCACATCAAATCTAGTCGCTACATAAGTATTGTTCCAGCTAGCTTTGGGCTGGCTGAACGTACCTTGGCAACATTCCTTTCACTGAAGAACGCGTACCGTAGAGCTTTAGACTGCCCTGATCCCATCAGTTGGGCAATCAGCTCACGCTCCATCCTCAAGCCCTCGGCATAAGGGTATTCCACTGCATTCTTCACGGCCTTTAAGCAATACTGTCACCCAGAAACAAAGAACAGACAATAGTGAATAAAATCACCATTCTGTGAAGTTAACACACATAATTTAAATGTATCAGTTCAAAGTTTCAAGTAAGGACATTTACTATTCATGTTGCTACATATACTGTCTGTACAGGTACATCGATTTATTTATTTATTTGAATGGTGTTTTACGCCGTACTCAAGAATATTTCACTTATACAACGTCAGTCAGCATTATGGTCGGTGGAAACCGGGCACAGCCCGGGGGAAACCCACTACCATCCACAGGTTGCTACAAGACATTCCCATTTACGGCCGGAGAGGAATCCAGCATGAGCTGGACTTGAACTCACAGCGACCGCATTGGTGAGAGACTCCTGGGTCATTATACTGTGCTAGCGCACTAATCAACTGAGTTATGTAAATGGAAGAGCCATTATATGTCATTTTTATTCAAATTCTATGCACCTCAGTTTTAAATCTAATTTTAATACTAAAGCTCAAATAAGCCGTTCCGATCTAAAGTAATCCATTTGATCTTTCCTTGTTCCGAATACTTTTCTAAATAATTTTGCTTCAATAATGACAAACTCACAATGGGTGCAATAAATCCTTTGCATTTTCTGTTAACTTGGATCAGGGCCTCTGAAACAGACACAAATGAAAATTAGTTATTTGTCTTAAGAACCAAACTCAAGAACGTTAACGAGTGACGAGCTGGGTCTGATAAGCATGATAGGGCAGAGTTGTAAAATTATTTATTTATTTGTCTATTTATTTATTTGATTAGTGCTTTACGCTGTACTCAAGAAAAGTGGGAGTGGAAAGTGGGAGGAAACTGGGCAGAGCCCAGGAAACCCTCAACCATCCGCAGGTTGCTGCCAGACCTTCCCACTTACAGCCCGACAGGATAAAACTATTTAAAAGATTTCAAAATAAATTATTACTCCAATGTGTACATGGTTCTCTGTCACTGTCAAAAGCAGCTGACATGTAAAATCCAACCATTTGCACTGATATATTGTAATGGCTGGCACTGGCCCCAGCAGCATGGTTGGTAGAGCCTCCGCTTCGGGAGGTGGTAGATCCAGGGTCAATCCTGTGTCAGGTTGCGCCTAAGACATTAAAAGAGGAAGTTGCAGCTTCCTCGCTTGGCGTTCAGCATTGACTGCTTGACCCGTATCAGTATAATGGCTTGCGTGGGGCGGCTTACTTGCCTTCGGTAAGTCATCTCACTGAAGCATCACTACATAAAAAGGAGCGGTGGAAATCCCTCCAGCAAACAAGGAGGCACATTACATGCACTCTAAGGACTCCTTCGTTATCACATGACTGAAAAATCGACATTAAACCCCAAGCACTCACTCACTGTAACGGCTGGCGTAAACAACTGAACAGATTCATATGTAATCAATGGAAAAATAAATACATAATCGTGTGTGACATGAGCAGCTTTCCAGTGCTTATAATCACGATAATAACAGTAGCTAGTGGGAATTTCCCTTTAACTCAGATGGCAGAGCACTGGGCTTCGACTGCTGAGACCGGAGTTCAAATCCTGGTGCGACCCATGTAGTGAAATCCTTCCACCATTACAGGTGTAATGACACACACATAAAATTGCAATACTTCAGCCATAATATAATAGCAGTAGGATCCAAGGTACATATAATGGCAGCTGATTTCCACATGATCAGTGAGTTGTCCAGTTATATGTATACTACTTATTTATTTGATAGGTGTTTTACGCCATACTCAAGAAAATTTCACTTATACGACGGCAGCCAGCATTATAGTGGGAGGAAACCGGGAAAACCCACGACCATTCACAGGTTGCTAGCAGACCTTCCCACATACGGCCGGAGAGGGAGTCTATGTGTACACTTAATTTATTTGTCCCTCACTGATTCAGCTGCAGATTGATGTGGTGGCAGCTGATTTGCACATGATCAGTGAGTTGTCCAGCTACATGTATACACTTAATTCATTTCTCCCTCACTGACTGAGCTGCAGCTTGACGTGGTGGCAGCTGATTTGAACATGATCAGTGAGTTGTCCAGCTACATGTATACACTTAATTCATTTCTCCCTCACTGATTCAGCTGCAGCTTGACATAGTGGAGGCTGATTTGCACATGATCAGTGAGTTGTCCAGCTACATGTATACACTTAATTCATTTCTCCCTCACTGACTGAGCTGCAGCTTGACGTAGTGGCAGCTGATTTGCACATGATCAGTGAGTTGTCCAGCTACATGTATACACTTAATTCATTTCTCCCTCACTGATTGAGCTGCAGCTTGATGTAGTGGCAGCTGATTTGCACATGATCAGTGAGTTGTCCAGCTACATGTATACACTTAATTCATTTCTCCCTCACTGACTGAGCTGCAGCTTGTTGTGGTGGCAGCTGATTTGCACATGATCAGTGAGTTGTCCAGCTACATGTATACACTTAATTCATTTCTCCCTCACTGATTCAGCTGCAGCTTGATGTGGTGGCAGCTGATTTGAACATGATCAGTGAGTTGTCCAGCTACATGTATACACTTAATTCATTTCTCCCTCACTGACTGAGCTGCAGCTTGACGTAGTGGCAGCTGATTTGCACATGATCAGTGAGTTGTCCAGCTACATGTATACACTTAATTCATTTCTCCCTCACTGATTGAGCTGCAGTTTGACGTGGTGGCAGCTGATTTGCACATGATCAGTGAGTTGTCCAGCTACATGTATACACTTAATTCATTTCTCCCTCACTGACTGAGCTGCAGCTTGACGTGGTGGCAGCTGATTTGCACATGATCAGTGAGTTGTCCAGCTACATGTATACACTTAATTCATTTCTCCCTCACTGACTGAGCTGCAGCTTGACATAGTGGCAGCTGATTTGAACATGATCAGTGAGTTGTCCATCTACATGTATTTACTTAATTCATTTGTCCCTCACTGACTGAGCTGCAGCTTGACATAGTGGCAGCTGATTTGAACATGATCAGTGAGTTGTCCATGTATACACTTAATTCATTTCTCCCTCACTGACTGAGCTGCAGTTTGATGTAGTGGCAGCTGATTTGCACATGATCAGTGAGTTGTCCATCTACATGTATACACTTAATTCATTTCTCCCTCACTGACTGAGCTGCAGCTTGACGTGGTGGCAGCTGATTTGAACATGATCAGTGAGTTGTCCATCTACATGTATACACTTAATTCAGTTCTCCCTCACTCACTGAGATGCAGCTTGACGTAGTGGCGGCTGATTTGCACATGATCAGTGAGTTGTCCAGCTACATGTATACACTTAATTCATTTCTCCCTCACTGACTGAGCTGCAGATTGATGTGGTGGCAGCTGATTTGCCCATGATCAGTGAGTTGTCCAGCTACATGTATACACTTAATTCATTTCTCCCTCACTGACTGAGCTGCAGCTTGACTTAGTGGCAGCTGATTTGCACATGATCAGTGAGTTGTCCAGCTACATGTATACACTTAATTCATTTCTCCCTCACTGATTGAGCTGCAGTTTGATGTAGTGGCAGCTGATTTGAACATGATCAGTGAGTTGTCCATCTACATGTATACACTTAATTCATTTCTCCCTCACTGATTGAGCTGCAGCTTGATGTAGTGGCAGCTGATTTGCACATGATCATTGAGTTGTCCAGCTACATGTATACACTTAATTCATTTCTCCCTCACTCACTGAGATGCAGCTTGATGTAGTGGCAGCTGATTTGCACATGATCAGTGAGTTGTCCAGCTACATGTATACACTTAATTCATTTCTCCCTCACTGACTGAGCTGCAGCTTGACGTGGTGGCAGCTGATTTGAACATGATCAGTGAGTTGTCCATCTACATGTATACACTTAATTCAGTTCTCCCTCACTCACTGAGATGCAGCTTGACGTAGTGGCGGCTGATTTGAACATGATCAGTGAGTTGTCCAGCTACATGTATACACTTAATTCATTTCTCCCTCACTGATTGAGCTGCAGCTTGTTGTGGTGGCAGCTGATTTGCACATGATCATTGAGTTGTCCAGCTACATGTATACACTTAATTCATTTCTCCCTCACTGACTGAGCTGCAGCTTGTTGTGGTGGCAGCTGATTTGCACATGATCAGTGAGTTGTCCAGCTACATGTATACACTTAATTCATTTCTCCCTCACTGACTGAGCTGCAGCTTGTTGTGGTGGCAGCTGATTTGCCCATGATCAGTGAGTTGTCCAGCTACATGTATACACTTAATTCATTTGTCCCTCACTGACTGAGCTGCAGCTTGACGTGGTGGCAGCTGATTTGCACATGATCAGTGAGTTGTCCAGCTACATGTATACACTTAATTCATTTCTCCCTCACTGATTGAGCTGCAGCTTGACAATGTTTACAGCAGGAGATTTATTCAGTACCAGGAAAAGGCCCCCCTCACAGATTTATATAACATAATGAAATATCCTTTTTCAGACTATTATGTGAAGCAGTTCTTAAAATGCAGTGTTGGCTTGAACAACCAATATATCACAAACATTTTCTTTTTCTAAATATTTAGATGTTTAGGTATGAAATGAAGAATGAAAAAATTCACAGCATGCACTTACATGTATTAAACTTCACTGTTAATCCACGATAGGATAGAGTTATCCTACATATCTGTAAATTAAGGCAGTTTAGCAACGATGCCACGTAACAAAGGGATGTCACTCAAATGCGAGGTTACCAACTATAAATTAAGAAGTGGTGCTTTCACGGCGTTTTCTGTTAGTTCTTCTCATACATAAAACAGAACAAAAAGTCCTTGACCCATGACATAGAAAGGTCAGAAACTCCCTTACCTCTGACATAAAAAGGTCAAAAACTCCGACCTCTGATATAAAAGGTCAAAAACTCCCTGACCTCTGACATAAAAGGTCAAAAACTCTCTGACCTCTGACATAAAAATGTCAAAAAAACCCTAATAATTAAGAAGAAATATACACTCTTCAAATACATGCACAACATATGTAAATCTGTAAGCTACCATAAACCCTACCACATATTATATTAAATTCCAAAAATCTCACGTTCAAATAATGCGTCCTTCTTTTCTGTATCTTTCACTGGCAGCTTGCTTAGGCGCCTAGTCGACAGATCGCGGTTGTGGAAAACTGCTAAAAACTTGACAGCTTCTGCCACTATGTCACCATCCACAATCTAAAAACAAGTTCGACAAAAATCTGTCAAATACATATGTATCAGTCATCACTTCCCCAATGTAGGCTTATCAACATATGTATGCATCTCACTCAAAATCTAAAAAGCAACTAATGAAATATTTTGTATTATTCTTGATGGTCGTGAAACAATCAAACCATAAAAAATACTTGTTTGGGCTTTTTTAAACAGATTTATTTGGGTTTAGTTGCATATTTTTTCCTGGCATACATTGTAACTCAAGACCGAAATACAAAACTTCATGAAATATTTCTTCGTGGAGGCCCTTGTACAAAACTCACTTAACGTTACAAGCACTTAATTACCATGGCAACCAGCAATCTTGCAACTGCATCACCATGGCTGTTATGTGTTTGTAACGTGAGGTGGGTTTCATACAAGTGGACCCAGTGGTGTATGGTTGAAGTAGTAACATCACCACACCTCACCAGGTACATGGACCTGACATTTTACCTCCTGACATAAGCTAACTTCAGAGTTAACAATGTGATAAATACCATATATCTTTAAAAACGTAGACAACAACTGTAGTCTGGAAGAGTAAAATTCTATTGACGGATGACCTTTCTCAGGCCCTCTGCAAAGGATCTTAGAACTTTCCGATCGACACACACCTGTTGTGATTAAGCTCACATGCCAGGTGGTGGGTCAAATGATCATTAACAGGTTTTACCGGTGGAAGATCATGCCAGAATATGGCATGGTGCAACAAGAAGCGGTAGAGATTGATTGGAACACATACACATGTACCGCTTCAATCATCGCAATTGATTGGAACATATATACATGTACCGCTTCATTCATCACAACTGATTGGAACATATATACATGTACTGCTTCATTCATCGCAACTGACTGGAACATATATACATGTACCACTTCATTCATTGCATTTGATTGGAACATATATACATGTACTGCTTCATTCATCGCAATTGATTGGGACACATACACTTGTACCGCTTCATTCATCGCAATTGATTTTAACACATACACGTGTACCCCTTCAATCATCGCAATCGCTTGGAACATATATACATGAACCGCTTCAATCATCGCAATCGCTTGGAACATATATACATATACCGCTTCATTTATTGCAATTGATTGGAACAAATATACGTGTTGCTTCATTCATTGCAATTGATTGGAACATATATACATGTACCGCTTCATTCATCGCAATTGATTGGAACACATACACTTGTACCGCTTCATTCATCGCAACTGATTGGAACACATACACATGTACTGCTTCAATCATCGCTATTCACAAGGACTCTTTCATGTAAAGGTTTATCTCTTTTTCTTCTGAATAATTATTATCCTACATGACCATAAATTTCGTACATGACTAACTTGCCCAATTCTTCCTCATTCTCAGAGTTCTGTTGATTTTAGAAACTTAAGGTGTTTTGAGACTTGCTTAAACCAGAGGATGATATTCTGCTGGAAAATTGTAAGTTTCAGCACCACAAAAGAATTTTTTATTTGCCTCTAAAAATGCACTTTTGTGGGCGAAAGTTTAGAGCATTTCATACATTCAGATTGATAATAAGACTAATATATGTAAAATGACTTTTCTGGTCACAACAAATACAAATACATTTACCTTATCAAGAATTCCACATTTGACCGCATCATAAGCAGTCACTGGTTTACCAAAGGCAATCATTTCCATGGCAACTGCCAGAGAGGTGACTCTGGGCAGTCTCTGAGTGCCGGCAGCTCCAGGCAGGATCCCCAACTGAACCTCGGGAAAGCCAACTCTAAAGTTACCAACAATATCAGGCTAGAAGAAATACATATTTAATTTTTTATGCATCCAGAGAGGAGATTTTAAATTGTCAACATGATATAAATCATTATACATATGTGTGTAATTTCCTGTTTATTTCATTGATAATTGTTGATCTTGATGTATATCATCTACATGTATGTATATACCTCACATGACAGAATCAAATTTATTTAACTGCTTGTCAATGGTGATCAATTTTACAGGTGGAAGAACCTGATGTGCTACATGGTAACTTTCTCATTCTAAGTGAGTTTGTCATAAACTATAGATGTACTTACATTTTGGTAACATGGCGAAACAAAAAGACATTTACTGGTGACCCTGTAGTGACAGAATAGTGTCACCTTCAGGCCTCCTCCTATGTGTATTGTACTGTAGTATGTTACTCATCTGGCAGATTAGTGCCGACCCTGTAGTGACAGAACAGTGCCACCTCCAAATGTGTATGGCACTGTAGTATGTAACTCACCTGGTAGATTTAGTGGCGACCCTGTAGTGACACAACAGTGCCACCTCCAAATGTGAATGGTACTGTAGTATGTAACTCACCTGGCAGATTTAGTGGCGACCCTGTAGTGACAGAACAGTGCCACCTACAAAAGTGTATGGTACTGTAGTATGTAACTCACCTGGCAGATTTAGTGCCGACCCTGTAGTGACACAACAGTGCCACCTCCAAATGTGTATGGTACTGTAGTATGTAACTCATCTGGCAGATTAGTGCCGACCCTGTAGTAAGAGAACAGTGCCACCTCCAAATGTGTATGGTACTGTAGTATGTAACTCACCTGGCAGATTTAGTGCCGACCCTGTAGTGACAGAACAGTGCCACCTCCAAATGTGTATGGTACTGTAGTATGTAACTCATCTGGCAGATTTATTGGCGACCCTGTAGTGACAGAATAGTGCCACCTCCAAATGTGTATAGCACTGTAGTATGTAACTGACCTGGCAGATTTAGTGGCGACCCTGCAGTGACAGAATAGTGCCACCTACAAAAGTGTATGGTACTGTAGTATGTAACTCACCTGGCAGATTTAGTGGCGACCCTATAGTGACAGAACAGTGCCACCTCTAGTCCACCTCCAAATGCATACCCATGAATTGCTGCCACAACTGGTTTGTCAGAGGCCTCTATAACATTCCCAACATCTACAATTCCTGGTCCTAAATATAAAACACATACACCGGAATGAGGTGCAGTACAAACGAATTCTAACCTTGAACCCTCCCCTCACTGTCAAGCTTGTCATGTCACCATTATTGTATTATATGGTCATCTTACGTGAATGACGGTCACATCTTTGACTTTCACCACATAAGTATAGATGAATTGGGTACCGTATTTGCCAAAAACAGGCTAGGGTGGCATTTTGACTCCGATACAATGTGTGCCCTCCATCCCTACCTTAAAGAATCAAGTAATGAATGATTTATTTCTTTATCCAACTGGTGTTTTACGCTTTACCCAAGGAAATTTCATGGGTACAATGGCGGCCAGCATTATGGGTGGGAGGGAACCAGGCAGAGCCCATGGGAAACCTACCACCATCCGCAGGTTGCAAGCAGACCTTCCCTCGCATGGCCGGAGTGGAAGCCAGCAAAAGTGCTGACTGACTTCAATGAATGAACTACATGTACATGTACATTAATCCATCATTGTTCTTAAATGCTTCTCAGAGATGTTTTGTGTGAATATTTTATCACTCTGTGTGGATCTCAGCTTACTGTAAAGAACTTACTAACGTTTTAATTGCCCAGAAAATTCTGTAATGTCAGCCCCTCCACAGAAAGCCTGGCCAGCTCCAGTGATGATGACAGAGTTGACAGAGGAGTCTTTCCCTGCCCGCTGTATGCCGTCCAACAAACCCTGACGTACACCATGACTGTGTCCACAAGGCAGAAAAATAAATATCATATTATGAAATGCATGCACATGAAAACATAAGGTCGATTTATCTCTACTTAATGAACAGGCATAAAATAAAAAGTTGTTTGGGGGTGTGTGTGTAATAATCGTAATCCTAGACCCCTGCCTAAAAAAAAAAAGGGGGGGGGGGTAATAATCTTAATACTAGACCCCTGACTAAATGGGGGGGGGGGGGTAATAATCGAACCTAGACCCCTGACTAAAAAAAGGGGGGGGGTAATAATCGTAATCCTAGACCCCTGACTAAAAGTTTTTATACTAAAATATTCATTTTAACACATTAATATTTTTTCAACAGGTTTTATTTGAATATTGCTTTAATTGGAATACTAATCAACAAATTACATGAAATCAACATCAGTATTTATTAGTTAACTTCAAAACTAAAACTTTCCATTTAATAAAATCATACACCAGAATTTCACAAATTTAATATAACAGTTGACCACAACATTTTGGTATATTTATTTTCTATTGACTTATTTGATTGCTGTCAAATGCCCTACTCAAGAATTTTTCAATTATCAATGGGTGTCAGCCTTATAGTAGCAGAAAAATATTAAGCCGGATTGCTCAGGATAATTAACCAAACTTCATCAAGTTACAAACATGCTGTCAACAAATTATTCAATATGTCATGTATGCATATATGATAAAGTTTTTAGGTCTACATCATGTAAACAAGGGCCTCCATGGCTGAGATGGTAACACGATGCAATGATCCCGAAGCCTCTCATCAATGCAGTCACTGTGAGTTCAAATCCAGCTCATGCTGGCTTCCTCTACGGCCATGTGTGGCAACCTGCAGATGTTTGTGCTTTTCCCTGGGGTCTGCCTGATTTCCTCCCACCATAATGCTGGCTGGCGTCATACAAGTGAAATATTGTTGATTACTGCGTAAAACACCAATCAAATAAATAAATCAGATAAGTAAACAATATTTGTGGTTAAACACGTGGTCTTCAGCAAATATTCGACCAACAGTGACTACTTTTTATTATGAATATTAGCAAGGCCCCACAAACAGTTAGAACAGGAGAATCTACAAAATCCCAGCCCAATGCCAGGATTGAACCCATACCCCATGTGCCATATAGTGATTGAAAGCTAGGTAAGCCCCTGTTCAAGAACAATGTTAACCATTAGTAGACACAACCTGCTGCCCCATGATAAAATGGCAACCTTCAACTGGACAAAAGACAATGTGCCAAACTGATTTGAATCATTTCATTTATTTATTTGATTTGTGTTTTACACTGTACTCAAGAATATTTCACTTATATGACAGCAGCCAGCATTATGGTGGGAGGAAATCAGGCAGACCCCAGGGAAAAGCACAAACATCTGCAGGTTGCCACACATGGCCGTAGAGGAAGCCAGCATGAGCTAGATTTGAACTCACAGTGACTGCATGAATGAGAGGCTTCGGGATCATTGCATCGTGTTACCATCTCAGCCATGGAGGCCCACGACCATCTACAGGTAGCTGGCAGGCCTTCCCAGGTACAGCCACTCATATCATTTGAAGCATTACATGTACACATGAATATTATGGTTAAATGTCCCAATTTACTAAACCACCATATTAATTAGACAGGTATAAATGTCTTATTTACTGCAAGACTCAAAGCCCAGTAATTTTACCATTATATCTAATTAAATCTAAAGTAACTAGCACCAGTTCATAAACAATTTCATGAGAGGCAAAAAGTTCTAAAATTTGGAGGACTGAGGCAGCAAAAGTAGTATTGCAGCCCCTCAGGCCCTGAAGCACTCGCCATTTATACGGCACAATTTAGGCGATTTATAGTGAAAAAAAATTGTGATAAGTGTGGGATGAAGTGCACCTTGTCCTTTATTTATCTGGCCTTTCAGCAACAACCTTCCCCCCACCTCCACCCCCCGCCCTCCTAGTTCAGCCGCCAAGGAATTGCTATGTAGTTACGTATCACAATTACAATTAAAGGTATGCATACTGAAGACAAATGTTCACAATATTTTCAGTGACTTGATGATTTGGATAGCTGGCACATGCGTATGTTGTGTAAATGCATATCTATATGCCTATATATGCCAGGTAAAATAAATGTAGTACAGCCACATTCTTTTAATGCGCCTGCCTGTAACATTCATAACCCCTAGATAAATGTTTGTAGGCCAACAGGTCAATGCGAGTGTGACATTTTTGCATATAGACACATCAAGGTTACAGCATGAATTACAGCACATGTAAGCTATAACTCAGTTGTGGAATTGGGTAACTATCACCTGAGCAAGGTAGCTTCAAGAGTTACAGAAATAAACAGTCACAAATGTTCCATGTTATGATAATGTTTTATTTAACACTGTTTATGGAAGTAGAATGAAAGGAGGAACAACCCAAGCTCTTCAAAAAGCTCACAGTAGGCTGCTGACACAGCAGGACTTGAGCTTTGGTTTAACAAGGGATTAACCTGTTTACCTTGAGATAAGTCACTGTGCTAAAATGCCCCCTAGAGACTAGTACCTTATGGTACTCAGCACCATGTATTGTTGCTGACTCAAGGTACTAACACACTCAAGGCATCAGGCAATCCTCTTTAGCCTGTTTAGTAAGTCTGGTGTACACATATGCACTGATGTCAACCAGCAGTGCTTTTCGAGGAATATAGGAGAATTTAGTGTCTAGGATAAACATATGACTAGAGGATGAGCAACGCCTGTATTAGTATAGATGTGAGTCACCGAACCATGACTACCTCGCTACTATCATGTAAAAGAGTCGGACTGATTCTGCACGCGGCGTGTAATGTGCGCCCATGCACGAGTCAGACAAACGTGTTTGCTTAAGGCAACAAATATAACCCATAGCTGTCAGGATCAGTGTCATCACAATGTGCGAATTATTCACAGTTAAAGTGAGCGGGCAATGAACCCCAAAAAGTCCACGAAAACGCCAGATGACTCTATATACTGAGAACAGCTGGACAGAATCTCCAGAGTCCACCAGCATTCTTTCAGCTCTGAGGTTCAAACAAATGCTGAATGGAAAACATAAATTTATTGAACTATGCTGGCCAGCAAGTAGCGAGAAAATGTTTCAGATAGCAGAATATATTGCGTCCCATACAGACTATATCTATACAGTAACTGCATGATGGCCCTTGGGATTCTGTTTAAAGCAAAACGCACTAAACTGGGCTCGAGTACATGCTTTGAACTGCAGTACAATACACTGAATATTAAAGGCTGCAAGGGTTCACTCAAAGTGCAAAAGCACAAGCACGACAAGGGTATAGGGCCGCTGGTCTGACTGAACGAGATCTTCTTTCCAATTCCATTCAATTCCATTCAATCATGACGAAACATAACAGACGACTACGAGACGGCTATAACACGACTGGGTATATAGCACAGATGAAACTGTACCTCAGTGGATTGACTGGTGGCTTGTTCATTGTCAGCACGGCTACATTTCCTATGGTTGAGTACATGACAGCAGACGACGCCATTGTAGAACCACTAAGAAAGTAATGACAGATGACGAAATGTCAACACCACAACTGCAAGTTTTAGGATTATCGCAATATTGCAGCCGATAGCTTTCTTGCTAAATGAGTTTGTCACATTTTTCACTACGTGTAATCTGCATCTACAAAACAACGAGGTCACCACATGCCTCGGATTGGACAGACTTTGATCAGACGCCCGACAACATGTGTCCTCATTTCTGACAGCGGGAAATGTCACGCGAGCCGCCAGTTCGTGTGTTAAAGTAGGCCTACTGAATAAATTTTTTTTAGGATAAACCAAGTCTTACGTCTAGCATTTAGTGAATTTAAGGAAATCGTATCTAGGTTATTTAGAATTTCCGCACGATAAAATTGGAAAAGAAGCCAAGGTGTGTATACGAAACAATAACCTAACATGTAAATGCTAGCTCTCCATAACTCCGAAGCAAACAAATGGCGACGATTGTGCAATTTGCGGATGATGTTTCGTCGTTTTCCTCCCAGTATGGGAGTGAGATGGGCATGTCTTATACAGTCAGCAATCTGGTCAGGCAGACAAACATTTACCCAAGCTACGGAGACTTCACACAAGCTTGTGTCTTTGTGAGTGGGCTTGTTATTTTTCAAGAAAGCTCGTCTTCAACCAGGTGTCATAAGGGTGCTAGTTTTCGTCACATGTAAACAACAACCACTGGTCTGTTGTGCCCTTCCGGTTTGTAAGAACGGTGCAAGCAGTTTCATCTTTTAACCTGGACTGATAAATTCGGCGCTCAGCTCGAATCTAAGCCAGCACGGACAATTTCGCTAAAAATAACAGCTCGATCTATAGGCCTACCTTACTTTTAGTCCAAGTAGGCCTACACTGACTGTTGGTTGAGAAATATTTGGATACGCCGTATTCCGAATATCTCTCAAACAACGGTCAGTGTACTCAGACTACTTTACTTTCGGCATGCACTGCTTCCCTGAGTCCACTGAAATGTACAGTTGATATAATGTTTAATATAACTTTAAGTTGTCCGTTTTTTTGCTAATTTTGACTGAAAGTGAAAGACATCACCTAACTAATGTTTATATCCACTCAGAGACTATCATTCAAAGTACCTTTACCTGGCATTAAATATGTTTTTTTTTTTTTTTTTAACTCAGTAAAACTTCTTCTTGACACAGCTTCAGCACATCTTCATTATTGAGAGCAGGGTGACATCACATTTACTCTAGCTCTGTAACATTGAAGGTATTTTCCATATAATAGTCTAAGCTGCAGCCTGTGGCAGATGAAAGTTGTGGACTTCGGCGATGAAGGTCCAGGTGATAAATATAGATTTCTCGTAAACTGGACATGCTGGAAGAATATTTCTTCCACTGCTTGAACTGTTGATATGGTAGGCCTACTATATCATTTACAAGGAACTCCAGTGACCCTGTTTATATGGCCTATCTCCAGATGCGGCAGATTCAGGTCGTAGCCTCCACAGGGGCTATGCTGGGGATGTTGACATCTATTACATGTTTACAAAATTACAATAGGATTGTTGTATAGCTAGATTCATGGTCAATTGTGAAACAAATACAAGTAAATCTATGCACCACTGAGGCTGATCTAGGCAATTGACTCTTGCTGGACTTTACGCTTCACTTTTGTAGTGTTGGCTTCTAAGATGAAAGCAGTGCTGACCTGGTTTTCACAGACATCAGAGAAAGCACCTCAGCTTGAACATGGCGTTTCAATAATTTTACTGTATTTTATAAAAGAAAACAGACAAAAACATCCCTCGTATTCAAGAAAGAAGAAGGAGTAAAATTTTAAATTCAGAGTTGTAATAAGTTCAGAGAAAAAAATTATATCACAGGTTTTAGTTAGTTTTAAACATTGTCAGTTGAGATTCTGTTTTTTCATTCCCATAAGCCTTTGGCATCCATAATGAATTTTGCACTCACTCTGACATTTGTTATTTAGAAACTGCCGATTAAATCCTAAAATAAGCGACAAAAAAAAAAAATATTTGGGGAGATGAATGCAGTTTGGGCCTAGACGGTATGCGATCTGTCTGACATAATTTGTGATACATTCCTTGAATATTAGATGGCTTGTAAATCAACTAATTTAATAATTTGTTCTAATATATATAGCCTCATTACTTGTTAAATGCCCCATATACATCATACGCTTTATCTGTGCCTTGCAAGAGGTGACGTACAAGCACGGACTAAGCCTCCACATATCGATGAGCTTATTTTCCACCTCATTAGTCTTGGTAATCGCCATTTTTATAGTGTAACTGATGCATGTGATGCATCACTGAGAGCAGCTGTGACCAACTGGACGCAAGCACGCGTAGATCGATGGAACTGGGCACAACTGGATGCTTCGAATTGCAGAAAAGTAGAACGTGTTCAACTCCGAGCAGCTGCTGACACACCAGTTGTGAGTGATCGCATGTGTGCGTAGATCAGTGAAAACCAGCATCCGATCGTATACTCCCAGTGGCTTCCATTTTCTCCTAGTTGCTTCCAATCACCAAACCTCAGTTGTTCCCAGTCGCAACACTTTCAACACTCCACAATTATGTTACAGCCAGCATTCGTAAGCCAACTTTTAACGGTAATCCAGTAACTCAAACTGATGCCTAGGTTATGAGGCAACATAATTCAGTTACAATTTACTGCTTGTAGATGCACTGTTCTATTTGTTTTTACAGAGAACATATGGGCCTTGGTGGGAGATATGCCCATCTGCAGCAAAGCCTTCTGGCCGACATCATGAAACATTCAGAAGCCAAGATTTTGTTGGTTTGTAAATTTCCCAGAAAGTGGACAAATAAAGTTTCCTATTATCTCAGCTATTCCCTGCATTGCCTACATGCCTACGACCAACTTGTTGGCTATTAGTATATGCATCATAGTCAAACATCTGCTGAAAACCACTTGTCTTCTTCTAGTATGGTGGGAAAGTCCCTCTGTAACTTACTTGTCTTTCAACAGAAGAGTTTATTTTGGGGCTAACATTCTTCTACTATTGATACAGTACATGGAAGCATATCTTCAAAACCAATAGATGTTTGTACCTGTTCAATTACTTGTTCAAACAATACAAGTTGAGAGGGGCCTCCGTGGTTCAATGGGTTAGCACGCTAGCGCAGCGTAATGACCCAGGGGTCTCTCACCAATGTGATCGCTGTGAGTTCAAGTCCAGCTCATGCTGAATTCCTCTCCGGCCGTACGTGGGAAGGTCTGCCAGCAACCTGCAGATGGTCGTGGGTTTCCCCCGGGCTCTGCCCAGTTTCCACTCACCATAATGCTGGCCGTCGTCGTATAAGTGCAATATTCTTGAGTACAGCGTAAAACACCAATCAAATAAATATTAAATAAATACAAGTTGAAAACATGTCAACTGCCTTTTGAAATTAAACATGCTGTATATGGTACATGTTAATAATTTAATGCAAATCTTCATCAAGTCTTAAAGTGGTGCTATTTTCATAAAATCATTCTGATAGAAATATTTTCTTTTTTTTTGTTCAGAGCTTGTGTTCAAAGAACGAGTTATACCTCTGTCGATCGAGATTTTTGAGACATACAATCCTGGCACTGTGGTGAAAATCCTCGCCTGTGATAACCAGTCTGGAACAGATGTGGACTCTGGCAATGTAAAGTAAGAAATGAGGTTATGGTAACAGCAATTTTCACTGCTTCAGATAGAACACAAACACACATGATGTGACAATGCTTACATCCGTCCATATGGTCCATTCACTTGTACCTGTACATGGTACTGCATGTAGGAAGGTATATAATGTGATGTTATGAATGTCCAAATGCATGACTCCGAAATTAAATACCCTGGTGATAATGTATTGTACAGGGTTATCCTATGTGCACTACCATTAAACGTTAAAGTCATCACCTTAAAACCTGTCTGGTGATTTATCTTACCTTACATACAAACAGTACTTTCCAGTTTTGTAAGCAGGTTCACTGGCGTTCTGCAGTATGTTGGCAGAAATAGACTTTGGATTCACATGTCACTTTGATGTTTGACAAATTTGCCTAGATATGCTATAGCGTTTAAACGTTATTGAAATTAATGGGCAGATTTATAGTGTGGGACAAAACATAACTCAGACCTCAGTCTTGCTGCTTCACGCATGTACTGTGTACATGTATACATATAATTTCAGATGGGTCACTTTATGGGAGGGTCCACCCCAGGCTCCAGAACCTAAATCTAGAGTTACCTCCCCTCCTCTCAAACGTGTCAACTTCTGTACAGAGTGAGTATGATATTATAATGTTGTCACACATATATTCCATTACATTTCATGAACTCACAAGTCTGTCATATGCCCTGACTGACAGCTGTGCTGACTTTCCTTCAAAGCAGTTTGTTGTCTTGAATTGAAATTTGGATTGTGGCTTCATCATACATGTAGCAAGGCAGACAATACACAGACCAGACTTTCGTTCAAAACAGTTTGTGGTCTTGAATTGAAATGTGGATTATGGCCTCAGAACATATGTAACAAGGTAGGTAATACACAGACCAGACTTTGTTCAAAACAGGTTGTGATCTTGAATTGAAATTTGGATTGTGGCTTCAGAACACATGTAACAAGGTAGGCAGTTCACAGACCAGATTTTGTTCAAAACAGTTTGTGGTCTTGAATTGAAATGTGGATTGTGGCTTCAGAACACATGTAACAAGGTAGGCAGTTCACAGACCAGACGTTGTTCAAAACAGTTTGTGGTCTTGAATTGAAATTTGGATTGTGGCTTCAGAACACATGTAACAAGGTAGGCAGTTCACAGACCAGATTTTGTTCAAAACAGTTTGTGGCCTTGAATGGAAATGTGGATTGTGGCTTCAGAACACATGTAACAAGGTAGGCAGTTCACAGACCAGATTTTGTTCAAAACAGTTTGTGGTCTTGAATTGAAATTTGGATTGTGGCTTCAGAACCCATGTAACAAGGTAGGCAGTTCACAGACCAGATTTTGTTCAAAACAGTTTGTGGTCTTGAATTGAAATGTGGATTGTGGCTTCAGAACACATATAACAAGGTAGGCAATACACAGACCAGATTTTGTTCAAAACAGTTTGTGGTCTTGAATTGAAATGTGGATTGTGGCCTCAGAATACATGTAACAAGGCAGGCAATACACAGACCAGATTTTGTTCAAAACAGTTTGTGGTCTTGAATTGAAATTTGGATTGTGGCTTCAGAACACATGTAACAAGGTAGGCAGTTCACAGACCAGATTTTGTTCAAAACAGTTTGTGGTCTTGCATTAGAATTTGGATTGTGGCTTCAGATGAACAAGACAGGCCTTACAGATGAATTTAAAGTTTGATGAAATTGTATTAAAGGTTTGCGACAAATTCATGACTGTTTTTGTCCTGTTCTGAATATGTACATTTGTACTTTATGTGAAAAGACCTGTTCATTGTGTGCTGACAGTGCTGTAGTTGGAGCTGTATTGCCACTATACGGCTTTGGTAGCCTAATGGAGAGAGCGTCCACCTCCCGACATGGGATTAAACCTGGATCGGGTCATACCAAAAACTTTTAAAATGGTGCTTGCAAGGAAACACGACTAGTTGGTGTCAGTATGATGTAACTGGGTGGGGTGTCATGTCTGGTGTGTTAGGCATGATACTTCAGTGGGGGCACCACTTTGGCAGCATGGACTCGCTCTGCCACAAGTGGGCACAGTATATGTACACAGTATATGTACCTAAGGATGACTCGCCATCACATGACTGAAAAATTGTTCAGTACGGTGTTAAACCCCAAGCATACTGACATATTTATTGCCATTGTTCTAAGGGTTCGAACAGTTAGCGGACATGTCTTGTGTAAACAGTCAGACAGTACCTTTGAAATGCTGGTTTCCTATTCACCGCTCCCATGACTGAGAACACACATGGCTACATCACAGATTTTAATGTCTTCTTCAGCCTCATTCGCCTAGAGTTTTGTCACAGCCTTTGTCCTTACTACACGGAGTTAGATGCCGTCCGGCTCACTGGAACAGCTCCCACGAGTGACGAACCAGGTCCTGGATGCCATGGAGATGATATTTTACCTGGCATTTCACAGATGAGCCTACAGGATGATGACACTAGGCAGACAGATGGAGCTGAAGAAGAAACAGGGAATAATATTAAGCTACAAAAAGACAATGTATATTTCTCAATGTTGCCTGTAAGTGACTCTTGTCTTACAATTTTCTTTTCTAAGCAGAAGTCCTGCTGGGTCAGATGGTTGAAGGGCAACCATCAGGAGGTTGTGTGTTCAAATCCAGCCGTTGCTGTTTCTCTAGGTCAGGAGACTTGTCGGCTATATTTACATGGCCAAGGTCAGAGGTCTAATCAGGGCCGCCCGTTTTCTTGATCATCTTGAGCACTGAATACCAATAAATCATTTATTTTCTACCCTGGCTTATCAACACGTTTGCTGGTTAGCTAGACGAAATGAAACACCCCCCATCCTACCTACCCCTCTAAAGCCCACCACCCACCCCCACCGCCCTCCAGCATTGAGGAATGTTTCAGGAAGATCTGCTTGTGCTTTTATGTCTGTTATTGTAAAAATAGATATAGAGATACATGTATATTCTGTGCAGTGGTGCAAAATCAGTGTATTAAATATATACACACTGCCTTTTCTTATCGTAGAAAATCCATTATTAGTGCTGGCAAAATGCTTGAAGTTTAAGATTAATTGAGTAAACTTGCTTTTGGATTCCCTTTCTTACTCCTTTTTGGAGATATTTTCATTGTATAACGGAAGTTTGTATTTTCATTTGCCTTTAATCTATATATATATATATTACATAAGCTACTGGCATATATGTGTTGGTTGTCGGCAGGAAGAAGTCATTCAGCTAATACTCTCGTATTTAGACACAGTGTCATTGTGCAGACTGGCTCAAACGTGCAAGTGAGTGTTTTCTCCTCTCATGATGTATTACACTTTATTTGAACTTTGCCGTGTACACTGTACTCAGAGATATTTGATAGGGATGTGTGGATCAGATATGCTCGTTGGTTGGAATTGTGCTGTGCCTGGAGAAGAAATCACTGCTCTTTGCCAGGTATCTGAAGGTCCGTACATGTACATTTATCTAGAAGAAGAGGGGGTAGTACCTCGTGGTGGAGTTGTTAGCGTGCTAGTGCAGCACAGTGATTCTGGGAACTCTTACCACAGTGGGTTAAAGTCCAGCGCATGCTGGCTTCCTCTCCAGTCGTAAGTGGTACGGTCTGCCAGCAACCTGCAGATGATCATGGGTATCAAATCCTGCCTGAAGATGGGTCATCAAATTATGTAAACATGTATCACTAACATCTTTCACCATCTTATATTTATTTATTTTATTTGATTGGTGTTTTACGTCGTCCTCAAGAATATTTCACTTGTACGACGGCAACCAGCATAATGGCACCCCCCGAGGGAAACCCACCATGTTATAAGTCAAACGGTGGATTCACATAGCCAGTACCAACCACAGCTGTGCTTGAAACACCCATGAAAACAGACAAAGTTATTCATTAAGTACATGTTCCTGTAAACACATCAATGAATTGTCCAGTCACCTAATTGTACTGTATTGTCCTGTATTCATAACACTGCCCATGATGAAGGGCTACCTTACACTTTGTATTAGAGATACCATGCAGCTTCTCAGCAACCTGCGGATGGTCGTGGGATTTCCCCTGGCTCTGCCCAGTTTCCTCTCACCATAATGCTGGCTGTCGTTGCGTAAGTCAAATATTTCTAAGTATGGCGTAAAAGGCCAATTGAATAAATGCATGTATTTATTTATAAAGACATGCTGACCAAAGAGATTTGTTCTCAAGCTTATAGGGTTATGTTCTACAACGAAAATGTAGATTTCAGCACCAAAAGTAAAAACATGCATATTATGACCTTTTTGTATTTTGCCTTCAGAAAAGCATTTTTTTCAAGAAAATTTTTCAGATACATGTAGCTGTACATATCTGCTAACATATAACAGCTGTAGATATGTTTTGTGTCTTCAGCCCCAGGTTACTAGGGACCCATTGATAAGCTCCTATGCATTTGATGAGAGTGATGATGATGTCGATGAAATACAGTTATTATTATAATCACATGCATTTGATGATGATGATGATGATTTGATGATGATGATGAAATAAGACTAATTTTACATGTCTTCTGTAACACCTACATGTATAGTTTTTTTTTCTTTAACTGCAGGCTGCTACGAACCCATTGTTACGATCCCATGCAGTTTACAGAGCTTAACTTGAAGCCTTTCTGGGCACAGGTAAGATTTGTGTTTATAATGCCAGCTGCCATTGTAGAAGTGAAATATTCTTGAGTAATATTTTGACGAACAAAGTCTCCCACATCTTTTCTCTGTTCACACTTTCGCTCTTACCGAGATGGCCGCCACATATGTATCACACGAACAAGTGCGGATAAACAACAAGGTTTTACAGTAATTGCCAAAGTGTGACATTGAGCCCAAAGGTCTTACTAGCAACTGGGGTGAACTCATGCCTGTTTTATAATAGTAACCATATTCATTTGTGAGAACTCCCACCTTGTCATACTCAGACCTATCAAAACTCTTGAAATGCTGATTCAGTTTATTGCCTTAAAACTGGTGATCTTATATCGCGGATCTTGTAGGAATGAAATCACAAACCGTAGATGCAAGCATGTTTTAATAATTGTACTTTTTTACACAATCGAAAGATGTGTACATTTTTCAAAATATTTATATATCAGAAATTTAATTTTTAGGTAAACGACAATGCCATGATGAGCCTGCAGTCTCGCTGCAGTCACTGCCAAAAGCTTGATCTGTCCTGGACAGGGAATCATGGGTTAATCAGCTCGAAGGGAATAGAAGGGTATGGAAACTTTGCATAAATTGCTTATCTGTACTTAATATGGCATTGTTGGATTATTTTCAAACTTTAAAATATGGCCGTGGGATTCACCCAGGCTCTACCCGGTTTCCTCCGACCGAAATGCTGGCCGCTGTCATATAAATTAAATATTCTTGAATATGGCGTACAACAACAATCAAATAAATAAATAAATCAAACTTAAAAATACAGGACTTTTTGATCTTGACCTTGACAGCAACCTGACAGCTTTGATATTTAACCATACAGTATCATCACTGGACATTCTTAATACTAGAAAATGAGACAACCTTCCTGTAATATTGTAACCTTACTGAAGTGAACAAAGATTCCATGAAGTTAGAGTAGAAATTACAGACTGCATGTAAAAAAAACTCCAAGGGAGACAACTCTGTGAAGACAGTTGTAAATATACATATGTCAGCCTCTCGTGAATAGAACCAGGTTTTCTCACCATGGTGATAAATATGTCCAACGGCGAACTTCCAAGGATATATGGGCTCATACAACTCTGCTTTGAATATTATCAATCGTATTAGCCAAATACCTACCTGTATGCTTCCAGAAGGTTGTCATATAACCATAAATAATATGCCAAACTGCTTCCAAATGATGTTTCTTGTAATAGTGAGAAACTAAATTGAGGTATAATATTGTCATTTATTTCCATCTGTTAAGCCTCCTGTCCGTCTGTGGTGCTACACTGACCTGCTTGAGATTAGCGAGCTGTGGGCTTGTCAACTCCTCTGTCATTCTCCGCTTGTCTAGCCTCTGTCCAGCACTGCAAGGTAGGTCACCTGGGATTAAATCTGAGTGTTGGTGATGTCAGTATTGTAACAAAAGAGGCTTGCTGTTAAATGTAGCCCTAGAATTGGTCTCACAGAAGCTAAGTGAAACTGAATTGTACAAATATTGTAGTGTTTAATAAATAAAGGTTGCACATCAATCCAGCTCTTGTTTCAGCTTTCCTTAAAAAGGTTTGACAGAACTTGATGCAGACATTTGTTTAATCAAGATAATTCCATGTATCAACCTTATTGCGTTTGCCGAGGTGTGAGAGTCATGAGAACACAGGATTAAACAACAGTCAAATAAATATATACATAAACAGAAATAAAAGAGTGGCCATATAGTAAATGTAACAAATAGAGAAGATAAATAGACTGTATATGTCACGCAGGTACATGTAGGTGCTTTGTATCTGTGAAAGGCATTATCATTAAACAGATTTGTGCATTGTCTAGTTGTCGTGGCACAGTCTTCAAAACTTTCAGTCTAGTTGAACTATGCAGTTAAGATTTTAAGAAGTGAGCATTGTTTGTTATTGTCTATTTCTCAGAGTTAGACTTGCGCTCTTGTCAAGAGGTAGGCAGTCCTGGGTTGTCATCTCTAGGTAAACTTACCTCATTGTGCAGACTCAATCTCTACAGGACTCAAGTGGATGCCATGGCTGTCAAAAAAATTGTCAGGTATTGAGTTTTTCTCTTTAATCACATTTTTGAAAACATTTTATGTATATAAAATCATGTGGCAAATGTGGCAATTTATTAGGATGGACCACACCTGGTAGAACTATGTTTCAAATTGTACAGCTTTATGAACTATGACCAAATGCATTTTTTTGTTTTTCATAGATTTTTGAGATAAAGGGTGTCTACAAGATTTGCACCTTCTAAGGTATCACCATGATGAAGGCTTGTCCAATGAGAAAAGTGGAGCTAACAATGAAAACTGAAATAAGAGTATAGTCGAACAGTGTCGGAAGAAACTTGTTTTACATTTCCTATTTTTGTTTAATAGCGTGAATAGCCCAAGTGTGAAGGAGTTATTAAGGTGTTACATATACTTTTACATTTCAGAGGCTGTCAAAAGCTGCAACATTTGAATCTTGGTTCCTGTATCTGCTTGTCTCAACATGATACCTTAATGGAGGAGATAGCAACAAACTGCAGGTATGAGCAAACAAAGCACACATACTGGTGTCTGCAGGAGGACATCCTTGCAAATTTCTTGGTTGGGTATAATCCAACCCTATCAGGAAAATAGGGTACATGTAGGTCATAAGGGAATTCCTTTCATTTATTCTAGCCAGTGATGGACACATGGAGAAACTAAGAGAAAATGTATCAAAAATATACCCCCCCCCCCAAATAAAAGTTGTAACAGTTGGGTGGCTCCTTTTTGAAGGGTACATGTAGGTTGGGTTTATTCCAAGCAAGCAGGTTTATGGTTATTACTTGTAAATCCTCTCACCAATGCGGTCGCTGTGAGTTCAGCTTGTTCTGGCTTCCTCTCTGGCCGTATGTGAAATGGTCTATAAGCAACCTGCGGATGATTGTGAGTTTCCCGCGGGCTGTGCCAGGTTTCCGCCCACCATAATGCTGGCCGCCGTTGTATAAGTGAAATATTCTTGAGTACGGCGTAAAACACAAATCAAAAAAAAAAAAACAAAAAAACACTTGTTTTAATCCCTTAAGACCCTGATGGTCAGATATTCAGGTGACGGATTTCCTTGTAAATCCCTTAACACCCTGTTGGTCAGATATTAAGGTGATGGATATGTCTCATAATTCCATTAACACCCTGATGGTCAGATATTCAGGTGATGGATTTCCTTGTAAATCCCTTAAGACCCTGATGGTCAGATATTCAGGTGATGGATTTCCTTGTAAATCCCTTAACACCCTGATGGTCAGATATTCAGGTGATGGATTTCCTTGTAAATCCCTTAAGACCCTGATGGTCAGATATTCAGGTGATGGATTTCCTTGTAAATCCCTCAACACCCTGTTGGTCAGATATTCAGGTGATGGATTTCCTTGTAATTCCCTTAAGACCCTGATGGTCAGATATTCAGGTGATGGATTTCCTTGTAAATCCCTTAACACCCTGTTGGTCAGATATTCAGGTGATGGATATGCCTCATAATTCCATTAACACCCTGATGGTCAGATATTCAGGTGATGGATTTCCTTGTAAATCCCTTAAGACCGTGTTGGTCAGATATTCAGGTAATGGATATGCCTCATAATTCCATTAACACCCTGATGGTCAGATATTCAGGTGATGGATATGCCTTGTAAATCCCTTAACATCCTGTTGGTCAGATATTCAGGTGATGGATATGGCTTGTAAATTCTGTGTCAGGTAAAGTCTAAGGGTATATATTTTAAATTCTCTACCTTCTGGGTCAGGAAAAGTCTAAGGGTATATATTTTAAATTCTCTACCTTCTGGGTCAGGAAAAGTCTAAAGGTATATATTTTAAATTCTCTACCTTCTGGGTCAGGAAAAGTCTAAGGGTACATATTGTAAATTCTCTACCTTCTGGGTCAGGAAAAGTCTAAGGGTATATATTTTAAATTCTCTACCATCTGGGTCAGGAAAAGTCTAAGGGTATATATTGTAAATTCTCTACCATCTGGGTCAGGAAAAGTCTGAGGGCATATATTGTAAATTCTCTACCGTCTGGGTCAGGTAAAGTCTAAGGGTATATATTGTAAATTCTCTACTGTCTGGGTCAGGTAAAGTCTAAGGGTATGTATTGTAAATTCTCTACTGTCTGGGTCAGGTAAAGGCTAAGGGCATATATTGTAAATTCTCTACCATCTGGGTCAGGAAAAGTCTAAGGGTATATATTGTAAATTCTCTACCGTCTGGGTCAGGTAAAGGCTAAGGGCATATATTGTAAATTCTCTACCTTCTGGGTCAGGAAAAGTCTAAGGGTATATATTGTAAATTCTCTACTGTCTGGGTCAGGAAAAGTCTAAGGGTATATATTGTAAATTCTCTACTGTCTGGGTCAGGTAAAGGCTAAGGGCATATATTGTAAATTCTCTACCGTCTGGGTCAGGTAAAGTCTAAGGGTATATATTGTAAATTCTCTACTGTCTGGGTCAGGTAAAGTCTAAGGGTATATATTGTAAATTCTCTACTGTGTGGGTCAGGTAAAGTCTAAGGGTATATATTGTAAATTCTCTACTGTCTGGGTCAGGAAAAGTGTAAGGGTATATATTTTAAATTCTCTACCATCTGGGTCAGGAAAAGTCTAAGGGTACATATTGTAAATTTTCTACTGTCTGGGTCAGGTAAAGTCTAAAGGTATATATTTTAAATTCTGTACCATCTGGTTCAGGTAAAGTCTAAGGGTATATATTGTAAATTCTCTACCATCTGGGTCAGGAAAAGTCTAAAGGTATATATTTTAAATTCTGTACCGTCTGGTTCAGGTAAAGTCTAAGGGTATATATTGTAAATTCTCTACCATCTGGGTGAGGAAAAGTCTAAGGGTATATATTGTAAATTCTCTACCAACTGGGTCAGGTAAAGTCTAAGGGTATGTATTGTAAATTCTCTACCATCTGGTTCAGGTAAAGTCTAAGGGTACATATTTAAATTCCCTACTGTCTGGGTCAGGAAAAGTCTAAGGGTATATATTGTAAATTCTCTACCGTCTGGGTCAGATAAAGTCTAAGGGTATATATTGTAAATTCTCTACCGTCTGGGTCAGATAAAGTCTAAGGGTATATATTGTAAATTCTCTACCAACTGGGTCAGGTAAAGTCTAAGGGTATATATTGTAAATTCTCTACCGTCTGGGTCAGATAAAGTCTAAGGGTATATATTGTAAATTCTCTACCATCTGGGTCAGATAAAGTCTAAGGGTATATATTGTAAATTCTCTACTGTATGGGTCAGGTAAAGTCTAAGGGTATATATTGTAAATTCTCTACCGTCTGGGTCAGATAAAGTCTAAGGGTATATATTGTAAATTCTCTACCAACTGGGTCAGATAAAGTCTAAGGGTATATATTGTAAATTCTCTACCAACTGGGTCAGGTAAAGTCTAAGGGTATATATTGTAAATTCTCTACCATCTGGGTCAGGTAAAGTCTAAGGATATATATTGTAAATTCTCTGCCGTCTGGGTCAGGTAAAGTCTAAGGGTATATATTGTAAATTCTCTCCCATCTGGCTCAGGTAGTCGAAGGGTATATATTTTAAATTCTCTACTGTATGGGTCAGGTAAAGTCTAAGGGTATATATTTTAAATTCTCTACCATCTGGTTCAGGTAAAGTCTAAGGGTATATATTGTAAATTCTCTGCCGTCTGGGTCAGGTAAAGGGTATATATTTTAAATTCTCTACCATCTGGTTCAGGAAAAGTCTAAGGGTATATATTTTAAATTCTCTACCATCTGGGTCAGGTAAAGTCTAAGGGTATATATTGTAAATTCTCTACTGTCTGGTTCAGGTAAAGGCTAAGGGTATATATTGTAAATTCTCTACCATCTGGGTCAGGTAAAGTCTAAGGGTACATATTGTAAATTCTCTACCATCTGGGTCAGGAAAAGCCTAAGGGTATATATTGTAAATTCTCTACTGTCTGGGTCAGGAAAAGTCTAAGGGTATATATTGTAAATTCTCTACCATCTGGGTCAGGAAAAGTCTAAGGGTATATATTGTAAATTCTCTACTGTCTGGGTCAGGTAAAGGCTAAGGGCATATATTTTAAATTCTCTACTGTTTGGGTCAAGTAAAGTCTAAGGGTATATATTGTAAATTCTCTACCATCTGGGTTAGGAAAAGTCTAAGGGTATATATTGTAAATTCTCTACTGTCTGGGTCAGGTAAAGGCTAAGGGCATATATTTTAAATTCTCTACTGTTTGGGTCAAGTAAAGTCTAAGGGTATATATTGTAAATTCTCTGCCATCTGGGTCAGGAAAAGTCTAAGGGTACATATTGTAAATTCTCTACCGTCTGGGTCAGGTAAAGTCTAAAGGTATATATTTTAAATTCTGTACCGTCTGGTTCAGGTAAAGTCTAAGGGTATATATTGTAAATTCTCTACTGTCTGGGTCAGGTAAAGGCTAAGGGTATATATTGTAAATTCTCTACCGTCTGGGTCAGGTAAAGGCTAAGGGCATATATTGTAAATTCTCTACCTTCTGGGTCAGGAAAAGTCTAAGGGTATATATTGTAAATTCTCTACTGTCTGGGTCAGGTAAAGGCTAAGGGCATATATTGTAAATTCTCTACTGTGTGGGTCAGGTAAAATCTAAGGGTATAGATTGTAAATTCTCTACTGTCAGGGTCAGGTAAAGTCTAAGGGTATATATTTTAAATTCTCTACTGTCAGGGTCAGGTAAAGTCTAAGGGTATATATTGTAAATTCTCTACTGTCAGGGTCAGGTAAAGTCTAAGGGTATAGATTGTAAATTCTCTACCAACTGGGTCAGGTAAAGTCTAAGGGTATACATTGTAAATTCTCTACCAACTGGGTCAGGTAAAGTCTAAGGGTATATATTGTAAATTCTCTCCCGTCTGGCTCAGGTAGTCGAAGGGTATATATTTTAAATTCTCTACTGTATGGGTCAGGTAAAGTCTAAGGGTATATATTTTAAATTCTCTACCATCTGGGTCAGGTAAAGTCTAAGGGTATATATTGTAAATTCTCTACTTTATGGGTCAGGTAAAGGGTATATATTGTAAATTTTGTACCGTCTGGTTCAGGTAAAGTCTAAGGGTATATATTGTAAATTCTCTACCATTTGAGTGAGGTCAAGTCTAAGGATGTATGTTGTAAATTCTCTACCAACTGGGTCAGGTAAAGGGTATATATTGTAAATTTTGTACCGTCTGGGTCAGGAAAAGTCTAAGGGTATATATTGCAAGTTCTCTACCATTTGAGTGAGGTCAAGTCTAAGGATGTATGTTGTAAATTCTCTACCATCTGGGTCAGGAAAAGTCTAAGGGTATATATTGGAAATTCTCTAGCATTTGGGTCAGGTAAAGGCTAAGGGTATATATTGGAAATTCTCTACCATCTGGGTCAGGAAAAGTCTAAGGGTACATATTGGAAATTCTCTACCATTTGGGTCAGGTAAAGGCTAAGGGTATATGTTGTAAGTTCTCTGTCACAGGGGCCTGAAGTCTCTGGATGTGTGGAGATGGAAGTCTCTCAGTGAGGTAGGACTGACTGCCTTGGCTGAGAACTGCCCACTTCTGGAGGAGATAGACCTAGGATGGATGTGAGCGCATGTTGTAACCATACCATGATAATTACTGTGCTTAGCTTAAAGTTTAGCATTTTCAGATAACACATTTTGCTTGAATGTCATTGTTTCATCCACCTTATAGGGCCACATAAATGTTTTGTGTTAAGTTTGATTAATTTCCTATTAAATAAACTTAAATAATGATATTTATTTTTGTATTAAAGTTTTATATAAAATATTGAACCTGGATTACATGTAAGGTGAATGACCTAATATTTACCCTGAGGCAAACCAGTGTCGTGAGAAATACAACGAAATATTACTTTTGGTGCTGAAACTTACGTTTTTCCAGTAAAATCCTACTTTGCAAAAACATTCATCAAATTACCTTTCTGAACCAACAGAGCTCTCAGAATTAGGGAAAATGTGCAATATTTACATATATATATGTATATATGTATGTATATATATACATATATGTAACAGTGTGCAAGACGGGCAATATTTACATATGTGTATGTAACAATGGGCAAAATTTTAGGTCATTTGCCTAGGTTTTTTTTTGCATGATATGTAAAGCAAACAGACAAATTGTAGACTTTCTAACAGCATGAGATTGACTTACACATGTACTGAAACTGCTAAATGGAAATGGAGAAGAAATGTGACTACTTCATAGCTACTCATATCAAACAAATCCCTTTGGTTTCCTTCATTTCATTACAGTTTATTGCCATATCTATGGATATAAAAGAAATCTTGGATGTTATTTATTAAGTTACTGTCTAAAGCCATATTGAAGAATATTTGGCTTAATATGCAATGTACATGTCTATGATGGTTGAGAGTTTTATTGATGAGAGAAACCACAGTACCTTTAGCATGTAAAATCCCTGTCCGCTTTGACAGTTTACCCCACTCAGTGTTTCGAAACCGCTCACCCACAATCACCTTCGTGTTCATCCTATTGAGGGTGCCTTAGCTAATTGTCTGCAAGCTCTAACAAGATGATCTTTTCTCAGCTCTCAGCAATCTTTCCCAATTTCTTAGATGAGTTGACCTTTCTGTTTGCAGCTCAACACTCCGTTCTAGCACTGGCTGTTACAGGATTCTCCCCAAGCACTGCCCCAAACTGAAGAAACTTTTCTTCACGGCCAACAGGTACGTGCTGGTAGCACATGAATTTTGATCTTTTGTCTGAAAGTTGAACAAATTGTGTCTTTAGCAATTATTGATAAATGATCATTTAATGATACTTTTAAATATCCTGAACCTGATGTGATGACAGCTTGGCTCATCTAAAATTAGTCACAGTGTCACAGACATGGTAGTCATCCACTGAGGGAACTATGAATATGGAGTATGGAGTACTTTTTACAAACAGTGACAGAATTGGAAGGAATTCATTCATTATTTTTATTGGCATGTTAGCTGAGAGATGCCCAGACTTGTAACAGCTTGATAATAATTGTGTGTGACTGTTACAGGTCTGTGTGTGATGATGACTTAGACATGATAGCTGAGCGATGCCCAGACTTGTAACAGCTTGACAATAATTCTGTGCGACTGTTACAGGTCTGTGTGTGACGATGACTTAGACATGATAGCTGAGCGATGCCCAGACTTGTAACAGCTTGATAATAATTCTGTGCGACTGTTACAGGTCTGTGTGTGATGATGACTTGGACATGATAGCTGAGCGATGCCCAGACTTGTAACAGCTTGATAATAATTGTGTGTGACTGTTACAGGTCTGTGGGTGACGATGACTTAGACATGGTAGCTGAGCGATGCCCAGACTTGTAACAGCTTGATAATAATTGTGTGTGACTGTTACAGGTCTGTGTGTGATGATGACTTAGACATGGTACCTGAACAATGCCCTGACTTGTAACAGCTTGACAATAATTGTGTGTGATTGTTACAGGTCTGTGTGTGATGATGACTTAGACATGGTAGCTGAGCAATGCCCAGACTTGTAACAGCTTGATAATAATTGTGTGTGACTGTTACAGGTCTGTGTGTGACGATGACTTAGACATGATAGCTGAGCAATGCCCAGACTTGTAACAGCTTGATAACAATTGTGTGCGACTGTTACAGGTCTGTGTGTGACGATGACTTAGACATGGTAGCTGAGCGATGCCCTGACTTGTAACAGCTTGACAGTAATTGTGTGTGACTGTTACAGGTCTGTGTGTGATGATGACTTAGACATGGTAGCTGAGGGATGCCCAGACTTGTAACAGCTTGACAGTAATTGTGTGTGACTGTTACAGGTCTGTGTGTGATGATGACTTGGACATGATAGCTGAGCGATGCCCTGACTTGGAACAACTTGATATACTGGGCACTAGAGAAGTGTCACTGGCATCTGCAGAGAGGTGAGTTCCCATGCCTTACATGTCCCAAGCTCCTTTTGTCTGTGGTGTAAGTTCTTACATTTTATGTAAAAAGTTTGATCTGTTTTGTTGGATCTGATACATGTGCATGTAGAATTTGTAGAAATGCTGTAGATTTCTGTGAAGCTGTTTTATAGGAATATTTCCCTGGTCTGGCTACCATCCCTATAAGTGATATTTTTGGATGTAAATTAAGAAACATTTGGAGATTATAATGATTCAGATGTTAATAAATGTTCTGTGATACAGATTTGAAAAAAAACAAGCAAGACTGACACAATAAAATCTATTACCTCACTTGGATTTTAATTTGTTCTTGGAAATCGTACTTACATGTAAGCTGTTCTTGGAAATCACACTTAGGTTGTTCTTGGAAATCACACTTAAGTTGTTCTTGGAAATCACACTTAAGTTGTAGGACAAGGTGAAAGTTTCTGCTTTTGGCAACACTCGCGTTAAATTTCAGTTGTTGTTCATGGTATGGAAATCGAGAATAGGAAAGGCAACTTTGGTTGAATATTTGCAATTTTTCTTCACAGGATTCTGGATAATTGCAAAAAATTGAAATTCTTCGACGTTTCCTTTTGTCATCACATAGAGTTTAAGAACGTTGAAGACTGGGCACAACGTTATCCACATGTTAACATAAAACAGAGCTATCAAACTTAGACAGGTGTTTCTAAGCAAATTTTAGATTCTATACACAATTGAATTTTAGTTTTGTAACATTTTTATACTTGTATTTATACACATGCTTGACTTTTTTAGTTTGTATTAAATGGAAAGTTTTAAGTGAATTGTCTGTTGGTATTTTGCGTGGTCATTTGTTTACTTTTATAACATAACCTTTTAAAGTTTACACATTCACATATTTATTAATACCTATTTATTATTGCTGTGTTTTAGAAAATGACTTCATGATACAGCAGTTATGCAATATGTTACCCAATCAGACAGCAGTAATGTGAAGATTTAATTATAATGTAGCAAAACAGGATATGATAATACCCTTGTTTTAGCAAACATTAAAAGTACATGCTTGTTGATGAAAATGTATTATTGATGTTTGAATGTTTCTTTTTAAAAAAACAGTAAACAAGCAGATTTCACAAGGCCAGTTTTTACTTAGTTAATGGAGTTAAAATTTTAATTGAGTTAAATGTTTGAATGTTTCTTTTTAAAAACCAGTAAACAAGCAGATTTCACAAGACCAGTTTTTACTTAGTTAATGGAGTTAAAATTTAAATTGAGTTAAATGTTTGAATGTGTCTTTTTAAAAACCAGTAAACAAGCAGATTTCACAAGACCAGTTTTAACTTAGTCAGTGGAGTTAAAATTTAAATTGAGAATTACAGGCTTTTTCCAGCTCTTGTACCCTAAGAGTTTAAGTTATGATCAGCAGACCAATCTGGGACTACATGTGTGTGAACTTTCGGCACAGTGTGGTTTGTATCAAAAGTGTCAGATTTTGTCTTAATCATTGTCTTATATTTATATGAGTAAATTGTCCCAAACCACTTGTGTCCTTGGTGTCAATTCCTACACCCTTAACTTTAGAAATTCCTTATGGATTTAAAAACACTTGGATGGGTTATCAAAATATGTGAAAGGGACACAGAATAGATTCTGATTGGCTGGTGTGAGAGATAGGAAAGTCCAGGCTTTCCACTGACTCAACTCTATTTTAGGTATGCTATATTGATTCAGTTGTGACCAAGGCTTCAAGTTTTAGCCAAGGAGGTCTGTTTCCAATGTCAACCATTCATTGATCATTCTGTATCCCTCTGAGAGGTTTAATTGGATAAAGCCCCACTTACAATTTACTCATACAAATACAAGATCATGATTAAGACAAAATCTGACACTTTTGATATAAACCAGGTTCAAGTTCACATACATGTAGTCCCAGATTGTACTTAAATGTTAACTACAATACCTGGGCATGTATGTGATATTTTTTGTGTGTAAATTGAGAAAGAAATTGTGGTTTTTAGTGTGTGTTACTTTAGTAAATTTACTGATTTAATGAGAGAAATTTTATAGTTGTACATAAACAATCTGTGATGATATACATTTGGCAGATGAGCCAAAAAAAACCAGCAGATGCAATACAATTTGTTATCTCGTGAAGGTTTTTCCTTTATTCTTGGAAATAATACTGAATTGTTTTCTTTTTGTTTGTTTTCATTAAATGAACTTTGGGGGACAAAATGATGTCCCCTGTTGTTGTATGGCAGAACGAAAATAAGGTGTGAGTAGTTCGTCTTTTTATGATTGTATGGCCAAAAGAAAATAAGGCCTGAGTCGTTCGTTTTTTATGATTGTATGGCCAAATGAAAGTAAGGCGTGAGTAGTTCATCTTTTTATGATTTTATGGCCAAATGAAAATAAGGCGTGAGTAGTTCGTCTTTTTATGATTGTATGGCCAAATGAAAATAAGGCCTGAGTAGTTTGTCTTTTTATGATTGTATGGCCAAATGAAAATAAGGCCTGAGTAGTTCGTCTTTTACGGTAGTAAGACCAAATAAAAATAAGGCCTGAGTAGTTCATCTTTTATGGTAGTAAGACCAAATGAAAATAAGGCCTGCGTAGTTCATCTTTTATGGTAGTAAGACCAAATGAAAATAAGGCCTGAGTAGTTCGTCTTTTATGGTAGTAAGACCAAATGAAAATAAGGCCTGAGTAGTTCTTCTTTTATCGTTTACACATTCACAGAATGAAAATAAGTGAATGAGTTATACAACTGTTTTTTTTTTTCAGTGGTGTCAGTAAGATCTTGAAAATATTTCATGCATGATGTTTCGAATTAGGTGGATTTAAAACCATGAAGAATAAAAATACTGTCCTGGGTCTTGTTGCAAAAACTGTAAAAGGTTATTGTAACTACCATAGTGGCAAATGGCATATGTTGTCATGGTACTTTCATTTGCATGTACAGTTAACTTGGCCTCAGATTGCTTTGAGGAACTGTGGGAGATGTACTGTAGCTCAGTCAAACAAAAGTTAAAACTCTTTTTTCTGTACATCATAACACAGTACCTACATATACAGGTATTTTTGTTATAGTGAGCCATTTTGTTATGTATGTACAAAAAAGAAAGCAAGAAAATATATAAATGTTATTGGCATATGATATATTATATATGTATTACATAGAACGTATCACATATACGTGTAAGATCACAGAGGTGCATGTACAGATAGCTTTTCTATGCTATTTTAGCCCCTTGGTAGGACACAGCGTGTATTTTCTCAGGGATTGTCTGTATTTATATACGCGTAAGCGTACATGTATACCTGAATTGACATGGCCCGTTTCACCGTACATGTATACCTGAATTGACATGGCCTGTTTCACCGTACGTGTATACCTGAATTGACATGGCCTGTTTCGCCGTAAATCAAGGTATACCCAAAGCACAGAGATGTGATTGTGTAACAAGAAGGAGACTATAGTGCACGATGATTCTTAGTGTACTGTAGAATTAAGCCTAAGTGGGAAAATCACACTACCCTATTTTTTCTAATTTTTAGGACAGATATAAGTAGCGCTGAAAGCAAAGAATTACATTTCCCTCTCAGTTTTGGGGGAAAGTAAAGATATGAATATGATGGTCATCAGAAGTACTAACCATGTGAAAAAAAGAAACTAAATATTACTGCAACAATTACACGTATAATGGTTAAAGCAGACCAGGTGTCCAAAAAATAAAAAATGTCCAAGAATTAGGGTAGGCGCCCTTCCATGCTCTGTGATAAATCACACACATGTACCGTGACAATTGGAAAATGTGTACTCATTTATTCTCCACACAGTGTAATACATTGTTATAAATAAATGTACATATACTTATCGTAACGTGATATTCTTGATAAAAGAAGCTGAGGTACAAGCATAGCATGTGATAAGTGACGAAAACGTCAGACTAGCCAACTGGCTATAAATACAAAATGCCCATTAAAGGCCGTTCATGTTGGGGACAGCATGTGTTGTCTTGTTCTTATTTTTTATGTGTATTACATTTGAAGTCTTTTTGCCATTGCAATACTGGATTAGACTGCTCACAACGCTCAACAACACTTGTTTCTAAGTCTTACAGTAGGATTTATTTATACAATTCTTATTTAACGTCTTGCTGAAGAATGTTTCACCTGTGAGAGGGTTTCCCGGTTTCCTCCCGCCATAATGCTGACCGACGTCGTATAAGTGAAATATTATTGAGTACGGCGTAAAACACCCGTGAAATAAATAAATACATATAAACGGCGATCACTCGTATGGTACGCAGATGTGGATGAAGTTACTTTCTAGCTTTCGTACAGCCCAGGAGACGAACGTTCTTTGCTTTTAACCATTAAGTGTGGGCGTATATTACATGTATTCGAATATTTTAACCATTTAATTTCCATATACATGTAGTGAAACGTTGCCAGGTTGCAATTCAACTTCCCAGTAGCATTTAAAGCAGTTTTGAAAAATCTGACAAACATGGACAAAGTTCGGTTGAAGAAGATTATAGGCCTATACTGTCTATCTGTTATCACGAGAGTATTACTTCGTATGCAAGTTGGTTTTGATGGATTGTTTGCAAGTACCCACGGAGACCAATTTTTGTTTGCTGATAAATTTTTTCCCAGTTCCAAGACCAGTTCTTAGCAAGTTGGTTTTGATGGATTGATTGCAAGTATACGTACGGAGACTAATTCTTGTTTGGTGATGAATTATGTGCAAGATCCAAGATCAATTCTTTGTAAGCTGGTATTTGGATTATTTGCAGGCGGACGGTTTCTACATCAGTTAAGAGCTATTCTTGATTTCCGGTTACACGTTAAAGATAAGTGTTAAAGATTGCAAAAAATTATCAGACGTTTGCGAACTTCCAAAGGTCACCTTTATCCGGATTCAGACTGAGGGTAAGTCGCGCGCAATTGGAAACAAAATGGGAGGGGCTTAGCAAACCTAATGCTTGGTAAAGTGAGGAACTCCCTTTCGCTCTCAGTGTTCACGGGAACTTAGCGAAAACATAAGGGGACTGGGCACAAAGGGTCCAAGCTAGGCACTCTCGCGTCACTTTCACGCTCCATCATTTATATTAGCTGACTGCCATTTAATCAAAAGATCGTCAAGTGGCTTTTAATGTTCAGCTCTACTTGTGTTAAATTGCCCCAGCTAAATTTTCTCTGTTTTGAAATCCTTGCCAGAATTTGGGCCACAATAAAGTGTACTATAGGTTGAACGTGTCCGGTTACATTGCGCGTTTCCTTTCATTGAGCCCGTTATCGTGACCCAGCCGGATAACATGCTTGACAAGACCCCTCAGAGGTTTCCGATATCTGGATTGAGATCGGAAGCCCTTCTGGACCTGATGTTCCAATTGTACTGTATCCCACTGATGCACTATTTATTCCATGTGATTAAAGTAACACGCCCCTAACTGAGCCTCTTTGGATTGGGTTTCATCCAAAGCCGAAGCTGGGTTACATTTCCGATGTATCGGGTGAACCTACAAACCCAGTTCTATAACACATACCTCACAAGACCTCGGGATCATTGAGTTATAACTATGGAGGTTCTTGTGGTTGTCCTTTTGTTGGTAAGTAAACGATTTTGTCATACGCTTGCGACATGCAAGTTTATTTGGGTTATCCTGGTTGAACTGCGTTAAAAGGTAATTTAACATAATTTCTGTATAGGTTGAAGTTGTGAAGCTTAGTGTTTGGATTTGCTAAACTTTGTTTTTCCTGCTAACCCCGGACTACGTTAAATTATCTAGCCTGTGTACCACTGTCCATGCATAGTCGAACGTTCTCAGTTTGTGTTAAATCTTGGTGCCAACCATCTGTCAAAGACGTTAGTGTGGCCATTTGTTGCGATCTGAAGTTCGTTGAATCAAACTTGTCTTGCACCACATCTGCACATCACAGTTCGTCAGTGACTTGCCATCTCTCTTAAAACTGACCACCATCGTATAATTTTAAAAAATGGTGGGTGACATCAAAAAATTATCAAATGTTATGTGATGTTCTCCTAATGGGACACCCTTTCCAGCCCAGGGCTGACTTGAGTCAAGAATGCGTTGACGATCGTTCTATTTCAATTCATGAGCATAAATTACCGATTTGCCCACAAAATGACTTAGCGTGTATTTAGACGGCATATGTTCACCATTGCTCTTGTCAGCTTTGCAGAAATTTTAATATAATGCAACAAAATGCAAACTTAGTTGGACATGATATAGCTACTACTTAGACAGATGGGACTCATTCTCAAGAAAAAAATGTGTATGTACTGTCCAAATGAATGTTGTAATATATACGCTGTATTCAGTTTGTTTTATGCTGTTCTAAAACCGTTATTAGGCTAAGAAAATCTCTCTTTTGGCTTTTAAAAGTATCATAATTTTAGTCTGGCTCACATTCAAAAAAATAGTTGTCGCTGATATGAGATGTCTCTGCCATTAACACACCAAATGCCACTGATATAAGATGTCCCGACCGTTATTACACCAGATGTCACTGATATAAGATGTCCCGGTCCTTGCATGTGAAATGTCAGTGGTAAAGATATCAGGATGATTAACATACCAAATGTCACTGATATAAGATGTCCCGGTCGTTAGCATACCAAATGCCACTGATATAAGTTGTTCCCGTCGTTAACATACCAAATGTCACTGATACAAAATGTCCAGACCGTAAACATACCAAATGTCACTGATATAGGATGTCCCGGTCGTTAACATACCAAATCTCACTAATATAAGATGTCCCGGCCGTTAACATATTAAATATCACTGATACAAAATATCCCGCCCGTTAGCTGACCAAATGTCACTGGTATAAGATGTTCCCACCGTTAACACACCAGATGTCACTGATACAAGATGTTCAGATCGTTAACATACCAAATGTCATTCATATAAGATGTCCAGACAGTTAACATACCAAATGTCATTCATATAAGATGTCCAGACAGTTAACACACCAGATGTCACTGATATAAGATGTCCAGACCCATAACACACCAGATGTCACTGATATAAGATGTCCAGGCTGTTAACACACCAGATGTCACTGACATAAGATGTCCAGGATGTTAACACACCAGATGTCACTGATATAAGATTTCCAGGATGTTAACACATCAGATGTCACTGATATAAGATGTCCCGGCTGTTAACACCCCACATGTCACTGATATAAGATGCCCGACCCATAACACACCAGATGTCACTGATATAAGATGTCTAGACCGTTAACACACCACATGTCACTGATATAACATATCCAGGCTGTTAACACACCACATGTCACTGATATAAG